>NW_020664471.1:9609490-9804987 GCF_002925995.2 Terrapene triunguis
CAGGTAGAAATAGCCTGGTCCATGGTATTATGCAAACACATGCAGTAATGATATAGATCAAATACTGACATCAGAAGCAAAACAAACATTTTAGATACAACAAAACTGAAATAAGAAGTGGCTATAGGCTCAACATTTGCCAGTTTCCAGAGACAGATCCTATTCTGAGTGTAGGAAAATACAGTGGATGTGTCAGATAACACTGTAAGGTAACTGTCAATAAATACATGATACAATATTTCATAAGCCTGGTCTACACTAAAAAATAAAGGTCGAAGGAAGCCGCCTTAAATCGACTTTTTAATGTATGTGTCTACCAGGTCCTTTACGTCGACCTAAGTCGCCTCTGATGTCGACTTATGTTATCCACGTCTGAGAGCGGCGTAGTGCATAGTTCAGTTTTCATGAGTGGACTGCGAGGTAGTGCAGACGCAGCGTTGTGTAATTTGACTTAATTGGCCTCCAGGTGGTGTCCCACAATGCTCATCTGTGACCGCTCTGGAGATCATTCTCAACTCTGCTGCACTGCAGCCAGGTACACAGGAAACAGCCCCTCCCCCACTATAGCCCCGGAAACTTTTGATTTCCCTTTTTCTGCCTGATGAGCATTGGGAACGTGCCAGCTTGAGCACAGCTGATCATGGAGACTACACACCCCAAATGCGCTCCAGCCTGGTCTGTACAGGAGGTGGTGGAGCTCACTGTTGTGTGGGGAGAAGAGTCTGTGCAGGCAGCGCTCCGATCCAGCAAAAGAAACATTGACATCTATGCAAAGATTACTTGTGGAATGGGGGAGAAGGGCTACACAAGGGACACACCGCAGCGCCGTGTGAAAATAAAAGAACTTCGCCAAGCATACCAGAAGGCAAGGGAGGAGAACAGTCGTTCTGGTGCTAAACTCCACACATGCCGGTTCTACAACGAGCTGCATGCGATTCTCGGGGGTGACTCTACCAGCACCCCCACAAGCAACGTGGACGCCTCAGAGGTGTGTGCGTCTAGGGACAACAAGGAGGATGATATGCTGGATAAGGAAGAGGAGGAGTAGAATGGGAGACAGTTGAGCGGTGGATCCATTCGCTGAGAGCCAGGAAATATTTTTAAGCCCGGAGCCCTGTGGGTTGCAGGACATCACGGTGGCTGACCGTGATGCTGGGAAAGGCACCTCTGGAGAGTATACAGTTACAATGAAAGCCTAGTTAAACTTTAGCGGGCACACACATTCGGTGGTATTGAATGTTTACTGTGAAGAAAAAGTGAGGTGCTGTGGCTCTCTGCTTACAAGAGGCCATTCCAGCTACGCAGGGGGATATCCTCCATGGCTATCTCTAGGAAACTTTCATGGAGGTACACTGCAATCCTTTGCAGAAGGTTTCTGGGCAGGGCAGTCTTATTTCTTCCACCATGGTAGGACACTTTCCCATGCAACTCCTGAATTAATTCTTCTGGCATCATTGTGGTACACAGCATAGCAGCATAAGGACCGGGTCTATACCCAGACGCTTGCAGCATCTCTTTCCTTTCCGCCTCTGTTACCCCCAGAAGACTGATATCACATAGGGTCACTTAGGGGAAACGGGGGAAGTTCTCATTAAAAGTGCTCTTACATGAAAAAAGGGCATGTAGACCTATCCCATCCCCCCACGTTCTGGATCGCCAGACCACGTGGCCGCTTATGTGCCTTTACTGTGCTTGGCATGGGTCAGCAAGTAGTTTAAAGTGGCTAATTACAATAGGACGTCAGAGTTATATTTCATATTTCTAGTTTCAGATACAAGAATGATACATTCATGCAAATAGGATGAACACACTCAGTAGATCATAACCTTTGCACAGATATGTTACCCGGCATATCTAGCATAAAACATATTCCAGTTATGTCATATTTACATTCATAAGCATATTTCTATAAAGCATTATGGGGAGCAGCGTGACAACTATGTTCCATACGGCGGGCCCTACTTCAGCTCTGGAAATATTGCAGGAGAAGGCGCAAGGTGATTGAGATGCTCACAGCAAGCGTGTACAACTGAGCAGGCTCCATGCTTCTGGGATTATGGCGTACGCGTGGCAGTTTTAAGGCACAAAAAACACTGGGTTGTTTGCTGTTGATATGAGGGAGGGAGTACAGTGCATCATGGGATGCCGACACAATGGTCCCATTCTCCCCTGCGACAGCATTTTGGTCCCATGTGGCATTGCACAAACTTCCCAAAGTACACTGCGGCAAGTTGCACTTTGGGATAGCTACCCACAATGCACTGCTTTGTGCATTGATGCAGGCGCTGCTAGTGAGGATGCATTCCATCGAGACAATGAGCATGGTGTGGCCACGCACAATTGGCTTCAATAATTCAGAGGCTTTTGGTCGAATTAGATAAAGTTGACTTAATTTTATAGTGTAGACAAGCCTTAGCTGTCTGTTAGTCTATAAGGTGCCACAGGACTCTTTGTCGCTTTTTACAAGCCCGTAGCTGTGTAATACTTTCAGGGGATTTTCCCCTGAAAACAATTCCTTCAGAGAGAGGGCCAAGTTTTTAACTTTGTGTCTGAATGAATAATGTAAAAAAAAGTTCCATTGTCAATTTGCTTCATGTACTATACCAAACATTCATTGACTCTCTGTTGGCTAGTAGCATTAAGCTACCTACCCAAAAAGGGTTGGAAGTGTTACTTGTTAAGAATTTTGCACAACAGTCCTAGTTTTTTGAACATTATGCTGTGCCCACTTTGCAGAACAGAAAATAATGAGTTGGGGAGAGAGAGACTTACATACTGGAAAAGCTTTTTAATGTATCAGAGTGAAATACAATTCTCTTTACACATGTTTTCCAGAATTTCTACTGCTGTCTCTGTTAATAAAAAAAACTGTTTGGTGTAAACTATCTGGTGTACGCTGGTGCAACTGTAGTAATGTAAATGGAGTTGCATCCACCCACACCAGCAATGAACTTGGCTCTTTGTGCCTTAAAGGCGGATTTCTTCCTTAGAAAGCAGTTTCCCCTAGTCGTTGATCCTGCAGTAATCACAATGCTGAATCTGTGGCATCGCAGTCAATCATTGTTACACACTAATGTAATGGCATTATAACATCACTTCAGGATGGATTAGAAGAAGAAGCTGGACTAACAGTGCAAATGCACAACTTTGATAATAGCAAAGAACACACAGAAAATGTAGCCACATACCTTCAGTTTTATATACACTAAATGTCTCTTTCTCAGATTTGATCCATGTATAAAAGGGGAAATTAATCTGTTTAAACTATATTAGTTTACAAGGATGTGCAGAAATTTAAAGCTGTTAAAGCCAAGGCCACTTAAATAAAATATCAAATGGCTCTGCTTGCATTTGTTCACGTTGCCTTAAAGATTAAGCTCCTTTATACTCTTGGTCCTGTTGAAAAATTTTGTTTAATGAATAATTATCCTGTGTCACAAGTGTTAGCAACTGAGCTCAGCAATCCAAGCCCTAATTTTTAAAATATTTGAAATACTGATATTGAGGGCTACAATTGTTTCCTCTTTACATGTAGTTTCCACTTCATTCAAACATTTCACTGCAGAGCCAAATGCAGAGAGGCATTTAAGAATTGCTTAGTTCTAAGGCATTTTTATGTGTTGGCTATTTGACCGAAATTCTTACCAACTTTTCTGTGACTTTGCCTCCATTGTTGTGAAGATGAACACTTTTGGACAAATTCATCTCTGGTATAACTCCATTGACTTAATTAGCTTACCCCAGAAATGAATTTGGCCCAATCTAACTTGCCTCCAACATAGAGTGTTAAGGTTCATATTAGTCTGAAGGATTCAAACTGGAGTGAGGATGGAGGAGAGAAGTGCCTTTCGTTTCTCATCAGATGTCTTTACATGCAGCACAAGAATGAGGTGGAAAATGCTAGAAAGAGAACCATTTTCTGTAGTCATTCTAGCTGGCACAGTGAAGCTATTGCCTAAAAAAGCCAGCCAGCCAAAATACTAAACAGCTGGAAAGAAATATTCAAGGACATTAAGGCTCTGAAAAATCTGGGCATGATTTGATTCCAAGCTATAAATCCAGGGAAACTCTATTCACTTCAGTGAATTTAGCCTGGGTTTACATCAGGGTAATTGAGATAGGGTCATATTCTTATGTGCATAGTTTCCCCTTCTTTGAATGGTCATTTACTCCCACATGCCCCCCTAAACTACTATATAGGATGCATTTCTTCTGTTCTCTGAACATAAAGTGGTGACAGACTTAGGGTTTCAATCTCACATTAGTACCTACTAAAATAAGGGTAGACTAGTAGTGGCTTTCTCCTCAGATTCCTGATGGTTTAATTTAGAATGGCATTGACCACTAAAGAAATATAATATGAGACCATGGCTATGTGAAAAAGGAAAACAAGGTATTGATGGGGCGACCCTAGAGATCCTTGTTCCACAGTCCTTACTCAGGCAAAACTTTCATCCTAAAAAGTAGAATGGTGGGAAGAAATTAAGAACATAAATTGTAGGCTTATTGTCAGGACATACTTCCTGATGGTGATCCTTAAGGGAAGTGGAGAAAACCACATTACTTGCGATATTTAAAGTTAGAATGGATACATTATTATTCTAGGAATTATTACTCTCACCAGTGTCAGGGAGATAGACCAAATGACAGGATAAGTCTTGTGCATTTCTGTAATTGGGATCCCTGGATATTCATGATCTCATCGTGAATGGCTGTAAGTGAATGAAAAGAGCATAGAGAAACCACACATTCCTGTTTAATCAGCTAGGCCCTAATATAATCAAGATGCAGCTATTAAATGAAATTTGACATTCTTGCATAAAGATTTTCTGATCAGAGATCTTGTATAAACTTTATGCTGTTCTTGGGACTTCACAGGAACAAGACGAGACATAGGTCATTAACAGACATTGGTTCAAATCCACCTAGGGGGAGTCAATGGGCAAATTTTTATAAGCTGAAATATAAAATTATAAATGCACTTACATATATATATATATATATATACTTTCACTATGCATTTAGGGTTGCCAACTTTCTAATTGCACAAAACTGAACCCCCTTATCCTGCCCCCTACTCACTCCATCGCCCCGTCTCCGTTGCTCGCTCTCCCCCACCCTCACTCTGAACAGGCTGGGGCAGGGGGTTGGGGTGTGGGAGGAGGAGAGGGCTCCAGCTGGGGGTGTGGGCTCTGGGATGGGGCCGGTAGTTGGGGTGTAGGAGGGGGTGCGGGCTCCAGGAGGGAGTTAGGGTATGGAAGGGGGTTCCGACCTGGGGCAGGGGGCTGGGGTGCAGGCTCCGGCCGGGTAGTGCTTGCTTACCTCAGGCAGCTCCCAGTCCGCGGCACAGCAGGGCTAAGGCAGGCTCCCTGTGGCTCCTGGGAAGCGCAGCCAATGGGAATTGCGGAGCCCGTGCTCGGGGCGGGGGCAGCACGCAGAGCCCTCCCCAGCCGCCCCTCTGCCAAGGAGCCAGAGGGACATGCCAGCTGCTTCCTGGGACCCGCATGGAGCCTGCCTTAGCCCTGCTGCGCTGGCGACTGGACTTTTAGCAGCCCAGTCAGCGGTGCACACTACAAATCTACAAATCCGGGCCCTAATCCTACAAAGGCCTGAAGCATGTGCTTAACTTGATACACTGTGGGTGAGATCTGCACTCCTGCTCCAGCCTCTTCACGCCAGGAAAAAGGGGCTGGAATGCTGTAAAGAGGCCCTAAGAGCAACTCTGGTCAGGGGAGGATTTCCTCAGAGCTGGTACTTTGGAATACAGCCATAAGGCCTCTTCTGAAGGACCCTCCTTGCAAGCCCAGGGACAGGAATAGGTGCTGTAGGGGTGTGTTGGGCTGGACTACAACACAGCACTGCAAGAATTCTTAGCAGTGCTGCAGCCAGGGGCGGCTCTAGGCACCAGCAAAGCAAGCACATGCTTGGGGCAGCCCATTTGCAGGGGCGCCAGGGATCCAGCATGGGAGCTGAGAACCAACAGGGGGCCCTGGGAGCTGAAGTTCCTTGGTTAGCTCCCTGCCTATAGAGCCAGCCCTGGAGCGGGGAAAGAACTACATTTCCCAGCATTCCCTTGGCCACTAGGAACAGGAAAGAGGGGGAGGGAGGTAGCTGAGACCTCATGCTGCAGTGAATGGAGAGCTGCACTGTGAGTAGGGATTCCATACTTTCACATTCAAAAAATAGGACACTCCACGGGGACGGAGGGTAGCCCCACCATCCACTCCCTCCGCCTGCCCCTCACAGAAACCTCAACCCATCCAACCCCCCTGCTCCCTGTCCCCTGATCGCCCCTTCCCGGGACCCCTGCCCCAGCTGCCCCCCAGGATCCCACCCCCTATCTAAGCCCCACTGGTCCTTGTCCCCAACTGCCCCCTCCTGAGACCCCCGCCAACTTCCCTTCTAGGACCCCACCCCCTACCTGTCCCCTGACAAACCCCTGGGACTCCCATGCCTATCCAACCGCTGTCTGTCCCCTGACTGCCCCCTCCAAACCCCTGACCCATCTAACCCCCCCCTTCTCCCTGCCCCTGACTGCCCCCCCAAACCTCCACCCCATCCAACCCCCCCTGCTCCCTGTCCCTTGACTGCCCCCCCCGGAACCCTCTAACCCTTCTCCAACTCCCCAGCCCCCTTATCATGCCACTCAGACCAGTGTGTCTGGCTTTGCGCCACGCCAGACACGCTGCTGCATACATGCTGCCGTGCACCCCTGCGGAGCCACAGCGCCCCCCCCCCCAGCACCGGCCTTCCGGTTTTGAACACCCCAAAATCAGGGGTGCTCAAGCTCAGTTTGGGCGGCTGTTACTTCATTTCTCCGAAATCAAATATACTGATCCACTGTAACTTGCTGTAGAAAAAGCGGTTCGGGGGGGGTGAGAGCCCAGGGCTGGGGCGGCAGGGGGGTGCGTCGAGGAGCCAGGGCTGGGACGGGGGGCAGCCAACATTTTTTTTGCTTGGGGTGGCAAAAAACCTAGAGCCGGCCCTGGCTGCAGCCGATAGGGCAACCCTGGGGAGGATGTTTTAATATAGACAGTGCTGTCTACGCAGGGCCGGCTCCAGGCACCAGCTTGCCAAGCAGGTGCTTGGGGTGGCGGCACGTCCAGCTATTCAGCGGCAATTCGGCGGACGGTCCCTGACTTCCGCTCGGAGCGGCTTTTTTTTTTTTTTTTTTGCGCCGCTTGGGGCGGCAAAAACCCTGGAGCCTGCCCTGTGTCTACGTTACTCTGGGGGTATCTCTGGCCACCAGAGCAGCCCAGATATAAGATGGCAAAGCCACTTTAGCCTCCCTGCTCCTGTTGCACAAAATCTCACCCTGTGAATAGTCCCACTCATGGGCGGCGCGTATAATAGGCTGGGGAAGGCTGTGCCTCCCCAAACAGCCCCATGTGGCCCCGCCCACGCTCCACCTGGAGGCCTCCCCTGCTTGCCACTAGTTGTTCCAGCCCAGGCAGGCTGCTCCTCTTCCTGGAAGCCGGCAGGGGCAGGGGCTGGAGCTAGGACGACTGGGACTTGGGATGGCTGGGGCCGCACTGTGCTGCACTCCAGGGGCTGGCAGGGAGGGGGGCTGTGTGCCGTCTGCCCAGTGCTCTGGGGCTGAAGGTGCTCTGGGGCTGGAGACACTTGGGTGGCCTGGGGCTGAGGGAGTTGGGGGTGGCTGGCGGCCGCAGACGGGGGCTCTGGGCTTCGGCCTGGGATGGGTCTGAGAGAGGCAGGGCCACAGGCAGAAGGGGTGGGCTGGGCCAGAGGCTAGCCTCCCCGAGCCCATGGTTCACCCACCACCCATGGTCCCACTTATTACATGGACTACTCACAGGGTGAAGTCCTGGCCCCATTGAAGTCAGTGAGAGTTTTGCCTTTAACTTCAATGGGGCTGGTTTCACACACAGTGAAATGGGGGTTAGGAGCCTCCAGCACCTTATAAGATTGGCTGTTGATACCATCTTGTTTATGAAGTGGCGATATTATGGTGGAAACAGCAGGATGTGGGGTATTACAAGTGTTTTTCAAACATCTTCCTTTCAAAGAGGTTTCTCTCGAGTCCTTGATGGTCCATGCCCGTTCTGCAAGCTGCTCTCTGATTGTTTCTTTCCACAAAGACATCCGGAGTGAAATTTTAACATAATTGTATGCCAGTGTTATCAGATAAGAGCTGGTGTTGTGGCTGCAAGTTTGGGCCTTCTGGAGTACTAGTGATTTTAACCACAGGTCCCACAAACCTCAGCTGGTATTGCACATATTGTAGGATGTGCATATCCAGAATATTTCAGCAGATTGAAGCAATTTTTTTCCCAGTCATTCACAAACCAGTGGACTTTAGGGCAAATTTTTGCCCACAGATTTGTGCAGAAAGCTTACATTGAGGTAATCTGATGGCAAAATGTATCCCTTAGCCTTAAAATAATGTTCAGAATTAAAAGGAGACAGGCTGATTTATCTGCGGGTCTACGGATCCCAGCATGAAATGGTCTACCTTGAGCTGAACAGCCTTCATCTTGGCTCAAGAAGGCCTCTCACATGCTGGAACATAGTCTGTGCTTTCATCTGAAAAATGAGGGTGGTTGGGAGCTGTGCAGAGTACAACTTCTAGGGCCACACAGGCCTGTGGGCTGCACTTTGTTCTCCCCAGTTCTTACCCTCTACTACAGAGATAATGCACACCTTTTCCTATGTGCTTTCAGATTAGGTAAATAGTTGACTTATCTGAAAGCAGATCTTAACAATACTTGCTGAGCTTCTGAGTAATTCTGTGTACAGACCTGTAGATTAGCTGTCAAGATTGACTGATTGCTACAACTGAAAGGCTGCTGTGAGATTAGGATCTTTAATCTCTCTGAATACAAATAATTGATAAATATATAGTGCTGCATATTGGCAAACTATCCTCAGTATCCTCAGCTTTATGATGTGATTCCAATTCCTATCTTATTACAATTAACATAGATTTAAAAGTAGAGGCTGTGAAGAAAAGCAATATGGAAAACATTTTGTTGCTTGGAAAAGTGTATTTACAAGTTGGGTAGTGCAGCTGCTGGTTTTCAAGGTGAACCTACATTGAAACTGTCCTTGCTAGACACATTTCTCAATGGCTGTTTTATCTGGCATTACAAACAGCCTCTAAAGCAAGGGTCTCAAACACGCGGCCCAGGGGCCGCATGCGGCCCGCGGGGTTGTTTTCTGCGGCCCGCGAGCTCCTCACGGCCCCCCCCAGCATTTACCTAGAGCGGCTCCAGCCCGACGCGCACCGAGGGAAGGGCAGGCTCCTTACCTGCCCTGCCCCCTGCCGCTCCTGGAAGCGGCCGGAACGTGGGGAAGGGGGGGCACAGGGCTCTGTGTGTTGCTCTTGCTTCAGGCAGCGCCCCCAGCAACTCCCATTGGCCGCAGTTCCCCATTCCCGGCCAATGGAAACTGCTGGGGGTGGTGCCTGAAGCAACAGCAACACACAGACCCCTGTGCCCCTCCTCCCCCAGGTTCCGGCCACTTCCCGGAGAGGTGCGGGGACAGGCAGACAGGCGACCTGCCCTGCCCCCGGTGCGTGTCGGGCCGGAGCCCGCCCCCCGAGCCCCTCCTGCAGCCCAACCCCCTGCTGTACCCCACACCCCTCCTGCACCCCACACCCCAACTCCCTGCCCTGAGCCCCCACCACACCCCACACCCCTCCTGCCCTCCCTGGGGGCAGGAAGGGGGCAGAGTTGGGGTGAGGATTTCAGGGAAGGGGTTGGAATGGGGGCAGGGCCTCATGGAAGAGGTGGAGTGGGGGCGGGGCCAAGGGTGGCGGGGGGAGGTGTCAGTAATGCGGCCCTCGGCCAACGTACTAGTCCTCATGTGGCCCTCGTGGTCATTTGAGTTTGAGACCCCTGCTCTAAAGGATGCTAAATGTAATTGTAGCTGTGTTGTGCCAAACAGTTTTAGCTTCAGATTAAAAGACTCAATGATCCAGAACCATGGTGGTGACTGAGTTATGATAGTACTGCTCAGGAGGGGAGGGTGTAAAAGGTGGCTTTGTACTTCTCTGACCCAAGACGGGCTGTGTGCTAGGCTCGTTCTACCCTCTAAACCAGTGGTTCTCAAACTTTTGCATTGGTGACCCCTTTCACACAGCAAGCCTCTGAGTGTGACCCCCCCTTATAAATTTAAACCATATTTTTTATATTTAACGCTATTATAAATGCTGGATGAGAAGCGGGATTTAGGGGTAGAGGCTGACAGCTTGTGACCCCCCACATAATAACCTCACAACCCCCTGAGGGCTCACGACCCCCAGTTTGAGAACCTATGCTCTAGCCGCTCATAGAAATTAGAGCAGTTTGTGAGCTACTCTAAATTACCAAGACTGACAATAGCCTCAAGGGCCATTACAGTAGTCAGGGATCATTGTGGTGCAGAGATGCCCTAGTTCTATCCCATTTACCAGTAACCATACCCCTTATTCTAACCAGAGTGAGTGGAGGTGGCATAGGATCTGAGTCTACCCCACTGGAGTTTGCCCCAGTGCTGGAGCAATCCTCCTGAGACCAGCCATGCTGGCCTTAAGGTCTCTTTGCATCATGTGCACACTGCAAAGCAGCCCAAGTATAGAGGAGAATTTGGGCCCGTATTTGCAGTTGCTAAAATTCTAACTTTAACTTTTTGCATTTCAAGTTCCACATAACTGCAGAAGAAGTTACAACACATGACTATAATAGATTTGTATTGACGTTCTTTTGGTTATTATTAGAATGTATATCCAAATTATCAGAATGTGGTGACATACTATGAACATGGATGTTAAAGAAATTAATTGCTTCTGTAGCCCAGGGTCATTAACATCAAAACTGCTCTTAAATCCCTTTGATATCTTTAAAGTTTGTGATGATGCCTTCAGTTGCTGATTAACAGGGTATAGCTGCATAAAAAGCAAGATGTCAGTGCTATAAACTTTTTAAAAGTAGGTGTTATGCTTTTTGTCTGTGTAAATGTCTTTCAAAAATGTATGCCAGGAATTTTCATTTAAAAAATTACAAATCCAATAACACTCGATTACAAGTGTAATAATATATTAGTGCTTCATACATGAGAGAGAATCTATCCCTTCTCCAATTTAAAAACGTGTGGAAGATTACAAATCTGACTGCCCCAAAGAGTCGATCTGTTCATTTTGAAATCAACATGGCTGTGGAAGAGTCCTTACCCATTGCTGAGCTAGTCTGGGTCATGGAGATTGTAATGGTGGCATGGACTTCATGTACTATAAAAGTGCTTAGATCTATTTGGTGTGTTCCTAACTATCCCCCCATAAATCCTATTCCTCCTTTTCCACAAGTTCAAATTCCATTGTTAATCAAGCCCCAAACCCTGGTGGCTAGGCACCTTTTAGAAAGACTTATGATTACAGATAGAAAGCTGAAAAAAGCTTAGCCCCCACAGCATGTTCTGATATCTACCCCCTATCCAAGACTTCAAGTATATCTCATTTCTGCCCATTCAGATTCACTGCCATGCTTACCTGCAAGTAGAGACCAAAGGCCAAATTCAGACCTAGGATAAGCAGGCTCATCTCCATGAAAATCTTGTTCTAAATTAAACTTTGAGGGTACAAACTGATAAGAAAAATGGATGTAAATACGGATGTGATTTTAGCTTGCACCAATGTGGGTGTGCAAAACAAGTGTAGCAACCAAAGGGGCAGAGTGCTGAGGCACAGCAGGAAGAATCAACCTTAAAAGAAGGAAGGATATAAGGTAACGTATACCCCTATTTCTCTTTTGCCGTCCTATTAGTAACTGACTTCCTGCAGTACCCAAACTTCCATTCCCTCAATGTACTAATTAACCTCCTTTGGTGTGGACCTTGCACTTGTTTTGCACACCCACTGGATGCCAAATCAGTGCAAGTTACACCACTTTACCACATATATATGCACATACTTGTTTTCAAACCAGTTAACACCTGCTGTATAATTTAAACATGGTCATTTATGGCTAAGCAGGTTTTTGCCAGGGTTTGCTGGCCCTATTTGGTAACATGATGCCGCCAAGCCCCCTCCCTGCCTGGCAGCGGCTGGAGCCGCTGCTTTTGCTGCTGCCTCTCCCCACGGAGCTAAAGCAGTGGCCCCTCCCTGCAGCTCCCAGCTCTTTTCCACTATCTTGCCACGTGGAGCTAACACCTGGGAGTCACCGGGGGTGGGGTGGGGTGGGCACTGAGAGTAAGAGGGGCAGGGTGCCTGGGGAGTGTGTGACTCTAGCTGTTGGGGGGACAAAGCTTTAAATTGTGCCCCCCCTCAAGCAGGCACCAGTCATCTCTGGCAGAAGCCCCTAACTAACCCCACCAGCCTGCCACAGGGCAGAAGTCCCGAGCTCCCCACCCCCCCCAGCCTGGCGGGCGGAGAATGGGGGAAGTGGGGTAAAGGGGCTTTGTGAGTCTCACTTTAACTGTAAAAGAGCCACATGCAGCTCATGAGCTGCCATTTGGCCATCCCTGTGAAAATAATGCATTAGTGAACCCCTTTCACCAGAGAAAGTCTTACCTTGGTTTTGCCTGGGACAATCTTGTCTACTTTAAATGGGATGGAGTTACACTCTCAGCTTCCATATTTTTGGCCGCAGTTCCTGATGCGTGAGTGAACTGCTGTTTATCATGCACGTTTCATTTACAAGTTATCAATGTTCTTAATTTAAAGGGGCACGGTCAAAAGGACAGTGTGATGCCCAGAGTGAAGGTTATTTTTGAACATAAGATGGATAGAGTTGTTACAAAACCCCATTATTAAAAATATTTTAATGAAATTTAAAAACAAAATAAGAATGACATGTACAAAAGTGAGTTTGTTAAATATTTGTCTATGGAGCTGGACCCAAACACTGAATCACTGAACTAGTGTAGAACCAGAAAGTGAAAATGACTGTAAACAGAAGAGAAACTGACCAGTTTATAGTTTCAGGGCTAGATCCTATGCTATTTTAAAGCAGCTGGGTATCTGGCACTTATTGTCCAAATTGAGTGAAATGCAAAATGTAAACAAGTGGTAAAAAGTGCATTTGATTTTATTAAAAATTAATCAATAATAGACTATTATATTAACTGCATAGTTAATTACTTTTAGATTCATATGACTTTTTTATCCTAAAAATATTCCTTTAAATTCTTACTGTTTTAAATGAGGTCTAATCAGTTTGAGGTCTAATCAGCCATTCTGTGTGTACAGTAAATCATGTATATTTTATGTTATCTTTTCGTAGCTATTCTTGTTCTACAAGTTAACATCTGAAGCTTTTACTGTAAACATTGAAGCCAGCATGAATTACTATAGATATTTTGTGTGACAGTTTAATTAACTGTGGATTCTTGACCTTTAATAGATGTCTGAGCTACAAGTGCTTAATAATGAGCCTTGCAATGTAAAGTAATATGCCTGTTACTTTATAAGGTTAAGAGGTTTACTTACACAGCAGTTTCAAACAAAGTCCAGAGACACAAAACTAATTAAGTATACTAAAGTAAGCCAGTCTGAAGCTATGTAATTCTAAATATTTTATAAATTCACAGTACAGTAAATGTTGTATCAATGAAAAATACCATAGCTAAATACTGATTTCAGCTTTTTGGGTACTAACTGCAGAGGCCCTGGGACTTCAGTGCTCTGGAACCTACGAAGTCTAATTGTATTACAAGGTTATAACATTCTGCAGAACTAACCCTTTTTGACTAGGATGCTAGCCCTAAACATGCACGCACACACACGTATGCACACACAGATTCACTCCTCCTCTGCAGCATAGGTGCTGGAAGTAGGGGTGCTGGGGATGCTGCTGCACCCCCTGGCTTGAAGTAGTAATAACAATCCACATACATGGTTTCCACCTTCAGCACCCCCACTATAATAATTGTTCCAGCAGCACTGCCATGTGGTGTCCACACACATGGACTTGTGTAAAGACCGAAGATGATCAACTCTGGTGACACCACGAAGAGTCCACTAATGTACATAGCAGAAGGAGCCATCTCTAAAGCTGATTGCCAGGATACTAGCTGCTAAATAGCACCAAGAACTTTGAAGGGTAGTTGTTCATGGAAAGGTTAAAGATGAGATATACTGACTGAGGACAAGTATTCTTAGTTGACATAAAGCCAGTTATTGGTGGGGTGGGACAAAAGAACAAATATGGATGCACCAAGCAGAAGTTTGTATGTCAGCTGATCCAGTTCAGGAATGGATTAACTTTATTTAAATAAAGGGGGCCAGTCTCTATTCCATGCAACCTCTCCTGATATCAGAGGGCTTGCATAGGTGCAGCCCAAGGCAGAATTTGCGTGTCTAACACTACTTCAAACTAGTGAACACTTTATACCTGTGATATCAAGAATTACTTACCTAGTGCAAATGGATTCTAGTTACCCCATGACTAAAAAGTTTGTCTCTTTTCCTACTGAACAGAGCCATATTTTAAAACAAAAATGCATGTACATTGCTTTGTTTTTCTGAAGGTAGGCAGCTATACACACAACTACAATACTGGAATAAGGGTTACTTTTTAGGGCCAGTTTGTGATCCCCGTAACTCATCCTGACTCTGCAAACACTCCCACTGACTTCAGTGAGACTATTCTGGTGCAAGGGGCTATTCACCCTGAGAAAGGGGATCACGATCTGGCCCTTAATTCTGTTCAGGGCATAATTAAAATAATTGGAGCTCATCTGGCTGGTTGAGTTATGCTCTTTGTTCTTGTCTGTGTGGTTGTGTAACCCACACAACTTCTGGGTGTGGTGTTCTGTCCCATCTAGTGGCACTGAGACCACTTAGAGAGAGAGAAATGAGTCTGCTCTACAGCCTTAGCTAACAGCCAGGTGGCTTTTAGCTCATGCGGTAGGGGCTCATGCTTTAAGCACCAGAAGCTCCAGGTTCAATCCCGCCCTCCGACGACCAGGGTCTGTTGGTATTTCAAGTGGGGGCTTGTCTGGGATTTCAACTGGGAAGTCTCTGAAGCTCGGGACGCGCTTCCTCAGCGAGGGGAAGTATGTAACCCACACACCTTCTGAGTGTGGTGTTCTGTCCCCTCTAGTGGCACTGAGACCACTTAGAGAGCGAGAGAGATATTAAAGAGTTTGCTCTACAGCCTTGGCTCATGCATTAAGCTCCAGAGGTCCCAGGTTCAATCCCGCCTGCCACCGACTGGAGTCTGTCGGTGTTATAGTTGCCTTTGGGGCTGGTCTGTTGTTTGGGTTATTTTGGGGGACCTGGGGAACTTTTGCTAGTGATAATTCATGTGATTTCATGAAGTACTCCTGAGTACTTTGTCTTCTTTGCCCCCATACAACAGCAGTTTTCAGAATCTGAACTAAACGCACTCAAGAGTGACTAAGGAATCGTGTAAACAGCCTTTTGGGAGAATGGGGAAGGGAAGAAAAGCTGTTTATATTCTGTGGTTTGAGAATCATCCATAGATTCTCAACACTTCCTTTTCTTACAGGTGAAACTCTTTAACGGTGCTCATGCATGGATAAACACTGCTTTATCCACCCGAGAGCATCATCAAACTAGCATGGAAAATCCTTGCTTGGAACTTTCTTTTTCTTCCACCCAAACAACCATCCCACCATTACCTCCTGAAAGGAGGCTGAGGTACTCTGGTGAGGGAGTCAGTCAGACCTGCTCCCTGATCTGGGTGTGATTTCGTTTTATTCTTGCAGAAGTTTGGACTTTGACATTCCTTTCTTACTCATGAAATTACAACATGTGTGTGTGTGTGTGGGTGGAGACATGAGGGTCTAATCCAGGCCCCCTTGAACTAATGGGCTTTGAGGGGATTCACTGGAGGCACTTGGCGGCTGATAGGCTCTGTGTTTGTGTGTTGGTGGAAACACTGTTGCTTCACATTGTTCCTTGAAAGTCCCAGAGAGGTTTGAGTGAGCTAAATCCATGCTTTTCAGTCACTTTTTCCAGAGAACGATGTGCATTCGGGCCAAACAGCTCTTTCTTTTTCTCCATAAAAGCGGGTTGTAGCCTGACTAAAATTGCTGCGAGGGAGTGATTCAGGAGTTTGCTAAGCCCTGCCTTCTCCCTGATCCGTCCTCTTACCACAATGAGGTATGAATAAGATTCAGTGTAAGCACTCTTTCATGGCTTAGTACAGCCCAGCTGTTGTGTAGTTCTGCTTCCACTCTCCTGACATGGGTGAATCAAGCCATAGACTGGGTAAAATACTCCCCCACTGAAATCAGTAGGAGTAACTGCAGCCAGCTTTGGCCTTCAGTGTGCAAAGGAAAACAATGAAAACACCACATATTAGTGAGGTCTCTGTTTTGCTTGACTGCCATTGCTTGTGCAGGATGTTCCATGAGGCGGGAAAAACAAACCAACAAACATGTACACCAGCAATTTTTGAAACCTCACAGCTACAAGGTGGAAACATTGAGTGACATTCTTTGAAAGAGTTGTCTCTGGCAGGCAAATAAACAAAGAAAGGTAGATAGAGTCGTTTTGTTGGGATTCTCTGTGCCACTAGAAATAGCTGGCATTGCACCAATGTGTGTGTGTGTGTGTGTTGGATGTCTGCTTGCAGTAATGATGCAGCTTCAGTGTGCTGTGTTAGGGAGAGAAAAGGAAAAAACAGATATACATGAGGTGACCTGAGGGGGCGGGGGCAGTATTTCAAGCAGAAATGCTTGCATTCAGATAACCATTACAGTTTTAAATAAATAAATAAGTTGAGTAAATTAATTCTGTAAAAGGTAGAGAGCCTGCTTTTCTTTGCCCTAAGGATTCTTAGGGTAAAGAAGAGCCATGGGTGCAGTATGTAATAAATTTTAACAAATGTCAGCTATGAAAATAATGACTGTGATCAGAAACATTGTAGAAGGATAGTGTAATACAGTTTGAAACAATGACTCTCTAAGGACAGCATAGGTTATTAAAAATCTTGGGCAACCATCATTAATGAAACCACCTTGCCTCATTAGCCACACTTCTATATTATATTTACTGAGGTTGACAAAACTAAATATTTTTCTTTGTGGCTTGAATGGCATCATGAGGTTGCCAGTCTTACACAACCCATTTTTAATTTGTGAATGGCAAATGTTGTCCTGTGTACGTGCTTGGTTTAGAATTGAAATGAAAGGAGTTTTTTTGGTGGGGATGCTACTTTCTACAATTTTGGATGTTTTGTATAATTTAGAACCAATTTGAAAATCGCGGGCTCTACATTTAGAATGGAACTCAAACATTTGTGGTTTGAGTTATATTCTCCAAGTCACAATCGGAAGTTCTCATAAATATTGCTGCATGGGGTTTTCTGTTTTGTTTTTGTTTTGTTTCTAATTTTTATTCCACTGGTGGACTTACTTCTAGAGATTAATCATTTTGGGCATAGCATAGGTTTCTTTACATAGAAATGGGGTTTTAAAAACATAATTTCCCTGAGAAAACATTGGTGTAAAAATACACACATGGTTCTGCTTTTCCTGCAATCTGCAGAAGAAGGACAATAGAGGTAGCTGACTCTCCTGCACACAAACGCTGCAGAAATCTGGGTGGAGGGACTGTGCATGAGCAGATAATCTGACCGTTACTTATTAGATCACTATTAAATTACCTTCAATCCTGTTCTCGGCTCAGATGCTTTCTACTACACCAGTTCAAAAACTAAAATATTTGTTGTGTGGGGGAAATGTTTCTATTATATGGACTTTCACCCTAGTTGCCGACAAGTCATAAAGACAAGAAAAAAGTACACCTCTACCCCAATATAACGCTGTCCTCGGGAGCCAAAAAATCTTACCCATTATAGGTGAAACTGCGTTATATAGAATTTGCTTTGATTCACCGGAGTGTGCAGCCCCCCCCCCCCCCCCCCCCCCGAGCAATGCTTTACCGCGTTATATTTGAATTTGTGTTATATCGGGTTGCGTTATATTGGGGTAGAGGTGTATGTTAAAGCTAGGTTCCTTCTGACCTAAATGAACAAATGTATTTCTAACCCTGCTTGTTTTAATTTTGCATCTTGTTTGATGGGTTGTGATTTTAAAAGTGTACTTGATTTGGGGAGAAGAGTTGATGTTATCTTCTTTTGCATCTGAAAAGTCTGTATTTATTTTATTGAGCTGTGTTGATTTAAAATTTTTATTTATCTTACATTTATTTGATTGTGCACTATGGCCTAAGGCTAAGATGCTGTACTAATTAACTTGTGTTTGTTTAAATTACCATAGTCTCATGATATGAAAACTCCACCCAGTCAAAGTAAAGAATCAGTGTCCCCTTGTGAGGGCCTGTTACTCACCTAAGCAGTCCCTTTGAAGTATTGTCAAATTTCTATGCGACTGCTATTTCCATGTTTGCAGCATCTCATAGATAACTTTCATAATAGTCTCTCCACCAACATTTTAGAATATATTCACCTGGGGAAAAAATAGTTCTGTACTAAGTTGGCTGGAGGTCAGTCTCAGGGATTAAAAGATGCATTTCTGAGGCTTCTTACCCTGGTAACATGCCCATCAGCACACATCTACAACCTCATCCACCTAGGCTAGGGTTGCCAATTTTCTAATTGCAGAAAACCAAATACCCCTGCCCTGCCCCTGCCCCTGCCCCACCCCTTCTCTGAGGCCCCACCCTGCTCACTCCATCCCCCCTTCCTCCTTTGCTTGCTCACTTGCTCATTTTCACTGGGCTGGGGCAGGAGGCTGGGCTGCGGGAGCGGGTGAGGGCTCCAGCCAGGGATGCAGACTGTTGGGTGGGGTCAGGGTAAGGAGTTTGGGGTGCAGGAGGGGGCTCTGGGCTGGTGCAGAGGGTTGGGGTTTGTGTGGGGAAGTGAGGGCTCTGGGGTGAGGCCGGAAATGAGAAGTTCAGGATGTGGGAGGGGGCTCTGGGCTTGGGCCAAGGGGTTTGGAGTGTGTGTAGGGGGGTTGGGGTGCAGGAGGGAGTGTGGGGTACGGGATCCAGGAGAGAGTTTGGGTGCGGGAGGGGGTTCTGAGCTGGGGCAGAGGGTTGGGGCGTGGAGGGGGTTTGGGGTGTGGGCTCCGGGGGCTGCTGACTTCGGCGGCGCTGACTTCAGGTGGGAGAGAGTCTGCGAAGCTCTCAGGAAGCAGCTGCATGTCCCTCTGGTTCCTAGGTGGAGGGGCGGCCAGGGGCAGCGCACGGAGCCCTCCTGGCCACCCCTCTGCCTAGGAGCCGGACATGCCGGCTGCTTCTGGGAGCCGCGCGGAGCTGCAGCCAAGATGACAAAGCCATCTGTGATTTCCCCTGATGACAAGCACTTCCAACCTGTCCAGCCACACAACCTCTCCCACTCAAAATATGCTATAATCTGCCCAAGGTCACAAACGTCTTAGTTCATAGCCTCAAAATGAGAGCCTGTGTAGGTGACACTAGAAATGGGATACTTGCTAAAAAATTACAGCTTCTGAAACTGAGAGACTGACCTCTTACATGTCACATCCTGTTCTCATCCAAGCCAGGTCATTTAAAATGACTGCTATGTTATAGTTTTCTGACCAGGAAATGGAGCAATACATTTCACTGGACACTGTATAATGAACAGCTAAGGGCCAAAGCCATCAGCTGTCATAAATTGATGAAGTTCTACTGACGTCAGTGGGACTACACTGATTTATATCAGCTGAAGATTTTTAAACACCTCTTAATTTTTTTTTTATTTTCTTTTGGGGGAGATGTGCTCTGTGGTATAAATGCATTTTATAAATAGACTTGGCAGAATTCAATTTGTAAAAAAAAATTCTGATGCATAATATTGGTTTAATTGTAAGCATTTTTTTAGATTGTTATCCATTTTAGATTTTCACAGTGGCATGACATTATTGGGGGATGTTAGACAATTATTTTATGACAGTAGACATTGATATTCAAAAAGTTTGACTTTATAGACTGTTAAACCACAAATTGTCAGCATCACATGTCAAAATATACAAAGTAAATATCCTTAGATCAAGAAATCATACCTATTCATTTGTTAGTCCATTTCTAACAAGCCTAATTCAAAAGTCAAAATCACTGGATTTTTACACTAATTAAATTCTCAAGCAGCTTTTTATTTTTTACTTTGCCTATCTGTAAATCTTGATTATTATAGTGGAAATATTTTTTCATTGCTTTGTGTATGTACGATGAAATCGACATTTACTGGTAAAAATCTAATCCTTCCAAGACTATCTATGAAGTACTGTATAGGAATTAATGAAGTTTTCCCTCAACAAACTAGCCACCCCAAACTTGTAACAAACATGCTTGTGTTTCTTGCTTCTTTAAACTTAGCATTGTGCTTTCTGGTGGATTAATTTTGTCCACTGCCCCTTGTAAAATACCTTTGACCTTTGTTATTTCTTGTTCTCCTTGGAGTGTGGAGGAGCCGGCTCTATTGGTTATGTTTATTTCACTGGAGGGACAGACAGGAGAGAGAAGGAGACTTTACTAGGACAGATTTTGCCAAGAATTGGCTTTATTTCATTCTACGGTATTTTTCTATTTAATATATTTCATGATTAGTCTCTTTCATAGTAAAAAAAAATAAAATAAAAAAGATGCTTTTTCATGTGTCACATCAGATTTTGAACTGGGACATTTTGTGTAGACCAACAGAGCTTGATAGCCTACTGCTTACTTTTATTGAAATGCAAGGAATGGCCTTTCCAACTCACTATATGTAGGAACAGCGCCACACTCTCTGAAATAGCTCCAACTGTAAAACAGGTGCTGTGAACCCATCACCCTGGTGCACTGCTCTCTACACTCTGTTCCTGGCAGGATTGGATCCTTTGTGAGAGGTCTGTAGTCAGTAGTAAAATTCACATTATTAAGGTACATTTTCCTTAATATCTGTCCCATATGACAGCACTGTAAAAGTTCCTTGCACTGTAGGGAGAATTATCAGAACAGCGTTCCATGATAATACTGTATCATTCCATATGTTATTTTATATAGTTATGGAAACTAAAAGATTCTGGATGTAATCCTTACCCTTGTAAAGACAATGGGAGTTTTGCCATTGACTTTAAGTGGGGTCACAGTTTCTTTACACGGCATTTTGAAAAATATGTATGTCTCCAAAGACTGAAAATATCTGAATTCAGCTTGCTTGAAGAATCCAAACCATTTTTAAAACCTCCTGAAAACAAAGTCCTTTAGTGAATCAAATTTAAATTGAATGATGGCAGCACCCATGATTTGCTGTATCTTTTAAGTCTTCTCACCAAAGGCCACATTTTTCTCCCATTGAAGTCAATGGGAATTCTGTGGGACCAAATGTTGACCTGAATAAAATTTCAACTTTTTCTTTATTGTGATGTCACTTTCCAAGGGCTTTTATGAAGAATCAAAATGCTATCACCTCTATTATTTTCAGCCAAATGGCCAGCTGGCTCACTGCTGAGAAGATCATACTCCTTGACAGTTAATGTCTCTCTTAAGATATGAATAGCTTCTCAGGACCTGTCTTTTTTGCTTACTTTATAGGAGCAGCTCAGAAAGGAGGAAGGAGAAATCAAGAGATGCAGCCAGGTGCAGAAGAAGCAAGGAGACTGAAGTATTCTATGAATTAGCCCATGAACTGCCCTTGCCCCACAATGTTAGTTCGCATCTGGACAAGGCATCCATAATGCGTCTGGCAATCAGTTTCTTACGCACTCACAAACTGCTGTCCTCAGGTAAGGCCCATAGAAGAGAAAGGTCAATGTTAGTTGATATCACAATGGCAAAGGTATGCTTATTATTTTCTAAATACAAGAGACTAAAGGCATAAAGGGGACACCTCAGCACGTGTTCTGAGAACTCAGACAAACATTAGAGCATAGCTTTTCATCAGAACAATGTGATTTTTTTGTAAGGTCTTAGAGAAAATTGAGCAATATCAGTCATTAATTGTCAAAATAAGATTTGAAGCCAAATTCAATGACATTTCATATAGGTAGAAATTAATCTAAAAATGCCCTAGAAAATGGCTAATTAAAATCAATTAAAAAGATTTCATGAATGTAATCATAATTAAAATACCTAGATTATAAATTGCAGAAAATTTTCCATGCTGAGACAAGTAAATCCTGATTTGGCATGGAAAACACATTTGCAGACATGCATTTAGAAGGCAGCTCTGACATTTTGAATGTCCAAAAAACATTGTTTAAAAGGATTAATTGTACTATATGCTGATAGTAGATAGATAATAGATGGCATTCTGGTAGATCTGAGGCACAATGTGCTAAAATAGCTAAAGCCACAATCTTAAAATATTTGACCTGGATGGAGAGATTCTGTTAAAAGAAAAACCACCCACTTTGTTCATTTCAGAGCTATATGATGGCGCACATGGTGAATGGGATCTTTCAGCATCAGTAAATTATGAAATGTATTTTAAAAGTTTTTAATTACTGCTACCACTTCTGAGTGTACGCTGCTCTGGGAAGTGACTTCGGTGGACATTTGTGGCCCCTGCAACCTACAAGATCAATGAAAGCAATTGTAATCGCAGTTTCCATTCTTTGATTCTGAATTGTGGCAAGGAATAACACCTGTATTTAGTTTTATGACAGAAAAAATCAGGGATGTAAAATGGTAAAGATTTAATCCCTTGTTGTTTGGAGGCATGCCATTACTCATTACCTACAACAGGATGTATAAGGAGTAATTACAACATCTAAAATCAAAGGGTCACTTAGTTCTTTGGACTAAACACTGTAAGATCTAGGGATGGTAAAACTGTTTGATTAAACTAAAAACAGACCTGAATCTTTGCATGTTCTTCAAAGTTAACTATGTCTTCAAGATTTGCATATCACTAGTCCTGATCTTTCTGGGGTGATTTTCATACAGTGATTTCTTGAACACTGAAACTACAACATTAACAATAACTCATACAATACCTGAGTTAAAAATGAAATAGTATGGATGAAATCCTGTTCCCAGATAAATCAATGGCAAAACTCCTAATGACTTTAATGGAGTCAAGATCTTACCCACAGTCTTTAAGTTGACAAGTGAGATATATAGTAATACTGCAAAAAATGCTATTAGAAAGCATCTTATTTTTTCTGTTACTTCTTGAGTGTCTGTTTTATCATGGAGTGTAATAGCTAAATCACATGCTAATTGTGGTTATTCAGCAGGTAACGTCAGATTAAATCGAATTCACGCATTTCTGTTTCCAGGTGATTATGGGATGTCTTTGTGTTTACTGTGGTGCATTTCCACTTCCTTAGAACTGATTTAAGAGTTTTTATTCTTGGCTCATAGTGATTGTGAGAAAATTACATTCTATCTGTGCCTATTATAATGGAAAATAAAATAGAGGGATCTTTAGAAAACTCTCTTTGCTTAACAGAACTCGCATATCATCTGTGGTTTTGTCAGTAATATGCCATACTCAAACAAGTTGCATAAAATAAACAAACTTTCTTCCCATTAAAAACTCCATATGTCATGCCAACTAGTTACCAGTTAATCAATTTTAAATATTGAAGAAATTTTTTACATCTACAGATTGTGAGCTATTGATTGGTGTAGAGTAGACTAGATTAGTGAGAAAACAAATTTCTTTTTTTCCCTAAGGACAACAAGACAGATAACGTTATTATATTACAAGGATGTCTTTGAAAGTTAAAATTAAGTAACTTCAGATTTGTTGTTATCATCCTCACACAAGGACACCAGATTCATTTAGCAATTACTAAGGCAAAATGAACTCTTTCAAAAAGAATTAAATCTATATTTCTTGGCAGACTAAGAAGTATGAATAAAACATATCTTTTAGTGTCCTCATACATGTCTGGCTTAAGTTTATACTGTTTGACACTTCCAAGATCTGATATTGGCATGATTTGTCCGTGATAATTAAATCAGCTTTTAAAACAAGTTTGTGGTGAATGCAACTGAATCAATGTACCTGGAATACCCCACTACCCAGTAGCTAAATGAACCTGAAATAAGTCATCAGTTACAATTGTGACAGCCTTTGTTTTAATAATTCAACTTTTTATTTTCCAAGTCAGGTATAAATTTAACTACAAATCCAGCAGCAAGTCAGATGTTGTTCTTCTGTTTGTACAGCAAATATAATTACATCATGTAACCAAAGTCTGAGTTGTTTCTACACAGAATGCACCTTTAGACATCCAAGACTTTCAGAAGTTATTTTGGGTGTCTGCACTTTTGAGTGCCCACCTTGAACACCTTAAAGGGGTCTGATTTTTCAGAAAGTGCTTTACACCTGCTCTCCAAAAATCAGAACCCTCTAAGGTGTCCCGAACTGAGCATACAAAATCCTTGGTCACTTCAGAAAGTCTTGGTCCATAGCCGTCTTCATCTCAGGTGCAAATCTGTTTAAGTTAACCAAGTGATTTACAGATGAATTTGATCCTGAATATTTGAAATAAATAGTTTTAAAATGTTATTGGGTTTTAGAACACAGCAGTGTTAAATTACTGTGAAGATTTTTGAAATCCTTTTTGACGAGACAAGACTTTACTTTCATCAGCCTGTTGCCTCCCTCAGTATTCACACATGATTACCATTAAGACCAGTGGGGAGAATGCATTGGTATCAAGGGAGAATAGACATTTTCCAATAAATTCCCAAGAAGGAAACATAGATTGAGATATTTTAGGAATTATATATTGAAAGAATTAGCCTAAAGTAAACCTGTACCCATTAGGAAATTATTTCTTGCCCTGAATAAGCGTGATATTTGGAAATCAAGTTTTTTGTAAATAAAAGTTGACATTTCTGAGAAAACTATTAGCAGTCAAGGTTTAGTTGAAAAAAATATTGTTTTTGTCCCTCAAGAGAGAATGGGGGCTGGCTAATAATATGAAGAACTTGATTTTGTTATATAATAGTTATGTACAATAGTTAATGCTTAAATAGCATAGTTTTTCTGATCAGTTAATTTGAAAGCAGGATGAGAATTAGTTTACCACCTTTGATATTGGGCTCTTTTGAATTAGATACATTTTAGCAGGATACTAGCTGTCATCAGACAATGATGAAATGTCAAATTTAATGGAAAACGTTAGTTTCCAATACAATTTGTTGCTCATGTATGACCAGGATTGCTGCTCATCATGCAAACATTCTGAAAGTAGTGTGGAACAAAATGGAAAGTGGGTTGTGAGATACTTGACCACATTCTGCTGTCAGTCACACCAGTCTAAATCAAGACTGTCTGCAGTAGCTTGAATAAAGTTACCCTTGATTTATGTTGGTGTTCACAAGAGCAGAATTTGGCCTTTTATTACACATGAGGAACCTAATTCCAGTAGGGTACATTGATAAAATGATTGATTAGAAGCACAGAAGTTAGTGTGACAGCTGGTCTCTGACTGCTGACATTGAAAATGGGAATTTAAAGGACTGAACTCTCCACGAGAAACAGTGGATCGCCTCAACTCAGGCTACTCCTTTTCATTTTATCTTGTCTTTTTGGACACAACCATGATTAAGTCAACTAGACATTTTTTTATAAACTGGACTTGAGTGTATTTATTTTGTAACTGATTGGAACTGTAAAAATAATATTTGCTGCATTTATGTACTCACATTGTCAGTAAAACAAGCTGCCAATTCAACTTGAAAAAAATACTTTAAAGGGAATCCAGTACACAATACTGCTTGCTTAGTGTTTTTGTTATTATTCAAGCTTTGATTATTTTTATCAAAAGCTACAGTCATTTAAGAAAAAAATGTTTTGATATCAAAGTATTTGCCACGTGTTCTGATCCTGCCAGGGGTCTGATACTTCCAGGGGCTGACCTCTATAATTCTCATTGTATGGGTGAGAATTCAGAGTGCTGAGCACCTCAGAGGACTGGATCCTACATTCACACTGTAACAGGAATTTTCAAAGGGGCCTAAAGCAATTAGATTGCCAACTGCTCTTGAAAGTTAATGGTGTCTAACTCCATCATTAACAATAATAATACAAAATAATTTAATAAATGCTTAATAATAAACTCAAAGGGTTTTACATTGGAGGTCAGTGTCATTATCTCTATTTTACAGATGGGTAAAATGAGGCACAAAGAGGTGAGGTGACTTGCCCATTGTCACCCAGCAGGTCACTGGTAGAGCCAGGAATAGAATTTAGGTCTCCTGAGTCCCGGTCCAATGCTCTATCCACACTTCCTCCTCCATTAAGGCCCTCTGAACATACCTGCCTCCATGTAAGATGTTGCAACTCCATTGAAGTCACTGAAAGGTCTGAATTTGGCCCTTTGTGTCCTATCATAATAGGAAATAGCTGGCTGAATGTCTTCAGAGTTCAAAAGGGTAAAAAATACCAGGTTTTGCTTTTATAAAAGTTGTTCTTTACTTAGTAACACATTTCCCTTTGATTTTCACAGTAGGCAATTCAGTGTGGGAATGTTGGAAAGGAAGTCTTTAACATTTAGAAATACAGGCTGTAGGTCTGACAGCCTGATTGAGATCAGTATCACAGGAAGCAAACTGAAACAATAGCTTTATAATTGTTTCCATGCTGTGCGTAGACAGAACAGAAGAGACACAATATAACTGGAACTTAGCAGAGACATTGTTAAATATGATCACCTTAAAGATTTTTCAAGATGTCTTCTAATTATACTGACATGATAGATTTTGTCATCTTTATATGAGAAAATGAGTGTGATTATTTTAGAATATATCTTGTTTTTTCCAAATTAGGATCTTGATCCTGCATTTTACTTCTGTGAGTAGCTCAGCTGAAGTCCAAAGAGGCGTAAGAGTTTGCAGAATCAGGTTCCTAGGATCTTTAGTACACAGATAAAATTTGATGGCTTGACATATGGCCGGGCTTACTCTCTGAAACAGGGCAAGGGACTCAGCTATTTGGGAGAGCCTCAGAGTAGAGCCGCTACTCCTCTGGATCGAGAGGAGCCATCTGAGATGGTTCGGGCACCTGATAAGGATGCCCCCTGGGAGGCTTCCTTTGGAACTCTACTGGGCACCCCCCACTGGAGGAGGCCCTGAGACTGACCCAGGACACACTGGAGGGATTATATCTCCCAGCTGGCCTGGGAATGCTGGGGTATAGGCAGGCTACTTAAATATCAATTTTGTATATTAATACATGTTGCCAGCAACTAAACTGAGACTGTGACAACATTCATGAGAAAAGAAGCATCACTTGGACCAATGCCTTGCACATCCGAACTCTCATTGACGTTAGTGAGTTGTGTGTCTCAGGACACATGTAATATGGTTCACGTTATGCCAGATACTTTCATCGGGCTAATCGGGCAAAGATTGTTTTGTCAGCTTTCCCTCTCCTTATTCAAAGTGTACAGACACCTGGGACACTTTTCTGTGTAGAAATCCAGCAGAGGAAGTTGGGTGTTGGGAGTTGTTTCTGTGGAGAGAGACAGCAGAAGGAATGGAGAGGGAGCTGGGAAGCAGACGGGAAGTTGTTTCAGAGAAGGGAGGTTGTAAGGAAGTTGGTGTGAAGTTGTTTCAAGGGAGGGAGACAACAGAGCCGGAAAGCCAGCAGGGAGCAGAAGGGAAAAAATAGCTGTTCTGTATGATTTTAAGGCATAGCATAAACTCTACAGAGCACTGGTCTGGCTATTGTTTAGCATGTCTGGACAAGCTGAGACCATTGTGACATAAAACATTACTTAAAAATAGCTTGTTTGTTTGCTTTGCTTAATTGGAAAAATAACTCCCTGTGTCGACCACAGCCCCATCAGTGAGAGTGGGAAAGTGTGTTGAATGTTACATTCCTACAATGGCATCTCTCTTGAGAAAATTCATATATGACTTACTCCAGCTAAGGGTCTGATCCTACAAGGTGCTGAGTGCCTTCTGAACCTCCTCACAGATCTGGGTGGCCCTGACTGGATATGAACGCTTTGTAATAAAGTTACTAAATAGCAAAAAAGCAATTATTTTCTAGAAAGTTGTTGATGTGCTTGTCTCTAAGTGAGCCCTTCAGGAAGCTGGGAGCTTTCCTAATGGCTTTTTGCTGATGCATCTAAATTGCAGCTTTTATTGAACAAATTGAGAATATCTTCTCAGACATGAGGATTGTTATGTCAGGACAGAGAATCACAGAAAAAGTCAATTTCCTCTGATACTGAACAGGAGAAACTTTACTAGAATAAGACAAATATTATTTGTAAAGCTATTCTGTTTCTCTGTGATTCACTGAAGAGCAGTGGTTCTCAACCTTTCCAGACTACTGTACCCCTTTCAGGAGACTGATTTGTCTTGTGTACCTTCAAGTTTTGCCTCACTTAAAAACGACTTGCTTATAAAATCAAACAAAAGTACGGAAGTGTCACTGCATGAAAAAGTGCTTCCTTTCTCATTTTTACCATATACACCTCTACCTCGATATAACGCTGTCCTCGGGAGCCAAAAAATCGTACCGCGTTATAGGTGAAATCGCGTTATATTGAACTTGCTTTGATCCACTGGAGTGCGCAGCCCCGCCCCCCGGGAGCCCTGCTTTACCGCGTTATATCCGAATAAAATAAATCAACTGGAATATAAATATTGTACTTGCATTTCAGTGTATAGTTTATAGAGCAGTATAAACAAGGCAATGTCTGTGTGAAGTTTTAGTTTGTACTGACTTCCCTAGTGCTTTTTATGTAGCCTGTTGTAAAACTAGGGAAATATCTAGATGAGTTGATGTACCCAATGGAAGACCTCTGCATACCCCCGGGGTACCCCTGGTTGAGAACCACTGCTGTAGAGCTTCTTCCTAGAACCTTCTATAACCCTTCTCCTGTCTGCCTTCCTACCATAGTTTTACAGAAACAGTACATGTATCCTAACAAAAACCCTCGCTCTTTACCCCCCACATGCCAGATAAAACCCTGTCACCCTTTTTTGGAGGAGTAGGGAACCGTAATTGTTGTTATTGGGCAGCATGTGATTTCATCTGCTGAACATGACATCCAAACAACTTTCCGAGTCTTTGCCTAGCCCAGGGGAGGAGTCAAGCATTGAAGATTGACTCTTAGGTCATGCCAGTGCAGACGATTTCCAATAGACTATGTGCATTTGATACTTCTTTAAATTGAAAAAAGTCACATCTGAGCAAGATAAAAGGTGTCTGAAAGAATACAGACCCTTCTTTCAGATGGCATATGGTGCTTATTTACACCTGAGCTGTTATATCTTTCAAGGGAAATCTGACTTTTAGCATTTAAATTTGTTCCAAGAGGTTGGACTAAAGGAAATGAGCAAGCATCTATGGAAAAAGTGTTCTAAAACTTGGGAACAGTGCACATCCTGACAGTGGGAATTAATCAAAGCTTGTTTACGAGAGCTATTTTTAGCATAAAAGAAGGGTACTATAAACATTACAACAAGGACTTGCCATAACAGTTCAGAGTTACTGGGTAATCGATTGTACTTTTCTTTGGGCAGAGGAGAATTGATTAAAAAGCTGTAAAAGATTTAAATTTTACCCAAACTAGGAAATACTTTCTCAGGAGGCAGCATGATCCAATAGCTAAGGCATTGGATTGGGACCCTGAGCACCTGGGTTCTATTCCTGGCTCTACCACAGATGTGGTGTGTATAACTTCGGGCAGGTCAGTTCACTTCTCTGTGCTTCTGTATCCCTTCCCACCCTTTGCCTTGTCTATTTTAGACTCTAACCTTTGTGGAGCAGGGATTCTCTCATTATGGGTTGTACTGTGTCTAGCACAACGCAGCTCCAATGTTGGTTGAGGTCCCTAAGTACAACCATAATACAAATAGTAAGTTGTAATGTGGCATGAATTAATATAAATTTAAGGAGACCAATGGGTAAAATAGAATTTTGCTCTCCAGTCTCGAACTTTTATTATCAAGGCACTGTGACTATGCCACAATCATTATTAAAGGAGAAATGAAAAGGGCTCCATTAAAAAGCAAGCACTTGTTTGTAAGATTCCGCAAAGGGGAAAATACACATCATGCTTGTTTCAAAATGTAATTAGCAATTTTTTTAACATAATTTGAGTCAATAATTACCTTCCTAAACCCCTGAAAAAGCTGGAGAGGAGATGCCAAGTTACCTCTGCCAAAGTAAGTGACATCACAGCTACTGTAAACATAAGTTGAAAAAGTCATTCTGTTCTAACCCCCTATTTTCATTCCCTCCCAACTTGCTCAAACATTTTCCTCTGGGGCTAAAATAGCTCATGGTTATGGTCCAGTGCAGTCCACTGGTAAATTGCCTAAGAAAATTTAAAACAAAATAAAATGGAGTCATTTCTGAGATATGCTTGAATTACAAAGTCTCTCTGTTTATCTTCTATCAGTCTGCAAAATTGTACTTCTATTGAAGTTAATCAGATTTTTGCCATTGACTTAGGACTTGTCTGTACACAAAAGTTGTACCCCTTTAATTACATCAATGTAGTTAAAATGGTGCAACTCCCCTAGTCTGGCCTGGTCACACTGGTATGAAGATGCTTTATACTGGGATAGTTATTCCCCACTCAGGAAGGGCAATGATTATAGTTGCATAAGGCATCTTTTATACTGGTATAGATACATCCACTCTAGAAGTTGTACTGGTAAAACTGTATGGGTAAGAAATCACACACCTAATCAACATAGTTATACCAATACAAAAAATGTGTAGACCAAGACTTGGATGTGAGCAGCAGCAGGACCTACAAGGCGCTAATTGACTACAAGTGAGGATTCCCATTAACTACTGACATTGAATCTGCCAGTGTTATGCAGCATTGGGCCATTTTTTCTGTACTAATATAACGTTAAAAAAATGGACAGGGTCCGATGCAACAAAGAGCTTAAGTGTGTGCTTAAATTTAAGCATGTGCTTAAGTGATCTGCTGAATTGAAGCCCTAGGGCTTGATCGTGCACCTCTTTGTGAGTGCTGCAAGGAAGTCATTCTGTGCATGTGTATGTGACATAATACATATGGGAAAGTAACGTAATCATCTGATACTACAAGTAAAGCATTTGTTTTTTACCGTTGGTGGTACTAAGTATTTTGGAATACACAATAGTCTTCCTGCTTTTGAATGGTGATGTTTTGCTAATGCAAATTTAATGAGCTGATAAAAAAATAGAAAAAAGAGGCTTCAGTTGGAGAGTCAAGAAGATTAGGTTTGCTGTGAACCCACGTGGTACAGTTTGTTTTGGGTTATAGCCAGGGCCCCTGCTGACTAAACTATTTGCTTCCGGAAGAGTAGTCTTGACATTCTGTATGCAGCATAATTGCACTTAGAAGGCAGATGGCCGCTTACATTAATTGTTTTAACTGGGCATTATGGTCAAAGTGAATATTATTCAGATCTATTGTGGTATGTTTTCTACCTGCCAATTCCAACCCTGGTGGAATGCCATTGAAGTCAGTTGAGTTGCACAAGGTCAGAATTAGGCCCTACGTGTTTGTTTTATCTAAATTGTTATGTACAAATGAAATGACATTCACTCATTAGAGCTCAGTCTTGTCCTGTGCTGGGCGTGGTGGAAAGTGGCTGAATGATGACTCCACTCCCTCGCTTCCCAACACACCCACACAACATCAGGGCATGATGCCTAAATAAGCTCTCCAGGGAGCTCTGGAATTCAGCCTTAGTATGTTCCTACGAGGCACTTCAGGTATGTGCTCTGCTGGTTATGGGGCATGGTCAGTTCCAGTGTGTAGGGGCTTCAGTGTATGACCCACTGAAATTCTCCTAGCCACACCTCTCAGTGCATTCCCATGCCTCACCCAGTGAGGTTGCAGAAAGCCTTATGGAGGCTTGTCTGGTCGATTGACTCATCAAATAATGTCAATTGGCTTGTCAATTGACCACCTATTATTTGACCACAGTCAAGTATTCCAGCAAAAATGTTCTGATGTAGGCAATGGACTACCTTTCTGAATGTATCATGGTGCCATCTGTTAGCAAGCCTACCTAAATATCTTGGTCACTTACATTACTACATGCTAATGCCACCTGTTGGGAGAAAAGGTGAACTAATTCAAAGTTGAGCATTTTGATTGGCTGGAATCTTTTAGAACAAACATGGTATGCATGTATATTTTTGTTTGTTTACCAGGCCATACAAACAAATTAAAAGGAACATTTCCTGCCCTCAAAGCACTTACAGTCTAAACTGACTAGACAAACATACAAAATTAACTCAGAAGGGAGTGGAGAAGGGAAAGGGGGGTTCAAAGTCATTAAACCTCCTTCCCCAACACAAGAAGAAAAGAGAGACAGCCATTAAGCTGCTCACCGAGTTGGCCTGCTGTCTACCTAGCATAAGAGCATTTTAAAATGACTTTTTCTCTTATAGTTGCTTTGTGTTTGTTTTATTTCTGTTTAATTTCATTTTCTTTTCTTTTGTAACTGTTCTGTCTTGTTTCAGAGTAGCAGCCGTGTTAGTCTGTATCCGCAAAAAGAACAGGAGTACTTGTGGCACCTTAGAGACTAACAAATTTATTTGAGCATAAGCTTTCGTGGGCTACAGCCCACTTCTTCGAATGCTAGAGTGGAACATATATTGAGGAGATATATATACACACATACAGAGAGCATGAAAAGGTGGGAGTTGTCTTACCAACTCTGAGAGGCCAATTAAGTAAGAGAAAAAAACTTTTGAAGTGATAATCAAGATAGCCCAGAACAGACAGTATGATAAGAAGTGTGAGAATACTTACAAGGGGAGATAGATTCAATGTTTGTAATGGCTCAGCCATTCCCAGTCCCTATTCAAGCTTAAGTTGATTGTATCTAGTTTGCATATCAATTCCAGCTCAGCAGTTTCTCGTTGGAGTCTGTTTTTGAAGCTTTTCTGTTGCAAAATTGCCACCCGCAGGTCTGTCATTAAATGACCAGACAGGTTAAAGTGTTCTCCTACTGGTTTTTGAGTGTTATGATTCCTGATGTTAGATTTGTGTCCATTAATTCTTTTGCGTAGAGACTGTCCGGTTTGGCCAATGTACATGGCAGAGGGGCATTGCTGGCACATGATGGCATATATCACATTGGTAGATATGCAGGTGAACGAGCCCCTGATGGCATGGCTGATGTGATTAGGTCCAGTGATGGTGTCACTTGAATAGATATGTGGACAGAGTTGGCATCGGGATTTGTTGCAAGGATAGGTTCCTGGGTTAGTGTTTTTGTTCAGTGATGTGTGGTTGCTGGTGAGTATTTGCTTCAGGTTGGGGGGTTGTCTGTAAGCGAGGATAGGTCTGTCTCCCAAGATCTGTGAGAGTGAGGGATCATCTTTCAGGATAGGTTGTAGATCTTTGATGATGCGCTGGAGAGGTTTTAGTTTGGGGCTGAAAGTGACAGCTAGTGGTGTTCTGTTATTTTCTTTGTTGGGCCTGTCTTGTAGGAGGTGACTTCTGGGTACTCGTCTGGCTCTGTCAATCTGTTTTTTCACTTCAGCAGGTGTGTATTTTAGTTTTAAGAATGCTTGATAGAGATCTTGTAGGTGCTTGTCTCTATCTGAGGGATTGGAGCAAATGCGGTTGTATCTTAGAGCTAGGCTCTAGACAATGGATCCTGTGGTTTGTCCTGGATGGAAGCTGGAGGCATGTAGGTAAGTATAGCGGTCAGTAGGTTTCCGGTATAGGATGGTATTTATGTGACCATCGCTTATTAGCACAGTAGTGTCCAGGAAATGGACCACTTGTGTGGATTGATCTAGGCTGAGGTTGATGGTGGGATGGAAATTGTTGAAATCCTGATGGAATTCCTCAAGGGCTTCTTTTCCATGGGTCCAGATGATGAAGATGTCATTGATGTAGCGCAAGTAGAGTAGGGGCGTTAGAGATGAGAGCTAAGGAAGCGTTGTTCTGAGTCAGCCATAAAAATGTTGGCATACGGTGGGACCATGCAGGTACCCATAGCAGTGCCGCTGACTTGAAGGTATATATTGTCCCCAAATGTGAAATAGTTGTGGGTGAGGACAAAGTCACAAAGTTCAGCCACCAGGTTAGCTGTGACATTATCGGGGATACTGTTCCTGATAGCTTGTAGTCCATCTTTGTGTGGAATATTGGTGTAGAGGGCTTCTACATCCATAGTGGCCAGGATGGTGTTTTCTGGAAGATCACCGATGGATTGTAGTTTCCTCAGGAAGTCAGTGATGTCTCGAAGACAGCTGGGAGTGCTGGTAGCGTAGGGCCTGAGGAGAGAGTCCACATAGCCAGAGAATCCTGATGTTAGGGTGCCAATGCCTGAGATGATGGGGCGTCCAGGATTTCCAGGTTTATGGATCTTTGGTAGTAAATAGAATACTACCTGGTCGGGGTTCTAGGCATGTGTCTGTATAGATCTGTTCCTGTGCTTTGTCAGGGAGTTTTTTTTAGCAGATGGTGTAGTTTCTTAAGGTAATCCTCAGTGGGATCAGAGGATAATGGACTGTAGAATGTGGTGTTAGAGAGCTGTCTAGCAGCCTCTTGGTCATATACCAATTTATTCATGATGACGACAGCACCTCCTTTGTCAGCCTTTTTGATTGTGATGTCAGAGTTGTTTCTGAGGCTGTAGATGGCGTTGTGTGTGTGTCTTGAATAGTGTTCACATTTAAATGCTAACCTGACATTGCTAGAAAAGATAACACTGGTCTACAATTTTTGAGAAGTCGTCTGCTTCAGAGATAAAATGTGCTATTTATTATGTATTTTGATGTGCTGAATTCAAATATGACAATTAAAACAACTGATTGGCTACTGTTTCTAAGATATTTAAGTTTTTACATTTTATGTCTACGTATATTGTGTAGATAGTAGAGTTTTAATCATAAATTGTAAACCTAGGTCTTTTCATGTGTTTATGGTTGCTTTACATGATAATATTTCACCTGTCCTGTTTATGTAACACTTTAAAAATCAGCAAAAGGGTTATATAAATAAAATTTATTATGAAACAAAAGGCAAAAAACTATTCTGTACATAGTTTAGTCCTATTCAGTGTCTACTCGGCGCTTCTTGGCTTGTCTCTTGTATTCATTAAATGGAGCATCTCTTGTCACTGTCCAGCAATAGTCTGCAAGCATTGATGGGCTCCATTTGCCCTGATAGCATTTCTCCATTGTTGCAATGTCCTGGTGAAATCGCTCGCCGTGCTCGTCGCTCACTGCTCCGCAGTTCGGTGGAAAAAAATCTAGATGAGAGTGCAAAAAATGTATCTTTAGTGACATGTTGCAACCAAGGCTTTTGTATGCCTTGAGGAGGTTTTCCACCAACAACCTGTAGTTGTCTGCCTTGTTGTTTCCGAGAAAATTTATTGCCACTAACTGGAAGGCTTTCCAGGCAGTCTTTTCCTTGCCACGCAGTGCATGGTCAAATGCATCATCTCGAAGAAGTTCACGAATCTGAGGACCAACAAAGACACCTTCCTTTAGCTTAGCTTCACTTAACCTTGGAAATTTTCCACGGAGGTACTTGAAAGCTGCTTGTGTTTTGTCAATGGCCTTGACAAAGTTCTTCATCAGACCCAGCTTGATGTGTAAGGGTGGTAACAAAATCTTCCTTGATTCAACGAGTGGTGGATGCTGAACACTTTTCCTCCCAGGCTCCAATGACTGTCGGCGTGGCCAATCTTTCTTGATGTAGTGGGAATCTCTTGCACGACTATCCCATTTGCAGAGAAAACAGCAGTACTTTGTGTATCCAGTCTGCAGACCAAGCAAGAAAGCAACAACCTTCAAATCGCCACAAAGCTGCCACTGATGTTGGTCATAGTTTATGAACCTCAAAAGTTGTTTCATGTTGTCATAGGTTTCCTTCATATGGACTGCATGACCAACTGGAATTGATGGCAAAACATTGCCATTATGCAGTAAAACGGCTTTAAGACTCGTCTTCGATGAATCAATGAACAGTCTCCACTCATCTGGATCGTGAACGATGTTGAGGGCTGCCATCACACCATCGATGATGTTGCAGGCTACAAGATCACCTTCCATGAAGAAGAATGGGACAAGATCCTTTTGACGGTCACGGAACATGGGAAACCCTAACATCACCTGCCAGGAGATTCCACTGCTGTAGTCTGGAGCCTAACAGCTCTGCCTTACTCTTGGGTAGTTCCAAATCCCTGACAAGGTCATTCAGTTCACCTTGCGTTATGAGGTGTGGTTCAGAGGAGGAGGATGGGAGAAAATGTGGGTCCTGTGACATTGATGGTTCAGGACCAGAAGTTTCATCCTCTTCCTCTTCCTCGTCTGACTCAAGTGAGAATGATTCTGGTGCATCAGGAACTGGCAGTCCTTCTCCGTGGGGTACTGGGCGTATAGCTGATGGAATGTTTGGATAATGCAGAGTCCACTTTTTCTTCTTTGACACACCTTTCCCAACTGGAGGCACCATGCAGAAGTAACAATTGCTGGTATGATCTGTTGGCTCTCTCCAAATCATTGGCAATGCAAAAGGCATAGATTTCCTTTTCCTGTTCAACCACTGGCGAAGATTTGTTGCACAAGTGTTGCAGCATATGTGTGGGGCCCACCTCTTGTCCTGATCTCCAATTTTGCAGCCAAAATAAAGGTGATAGGCTTTCTTAATTATAGTGGTTATACTGCGCTTTTGTGATGCAAAAGTCACTTCACCACAAACATAGCAGAAGTTATCTGCACTGTTCACACAAGTACGAGGCATCTCTGCTCACTTTGGCTAAACAGAAATGTGTCCCTTTGCAAAATCAAACACTGACAAATAAGAGAGCACGACACTGTATGATTTCTAGAGCTGATATAGGGCAATTTGTTCAGCAGAGTGATGTAAGCTTCGTTATGATTGCATCATCCATGACTTCTAGGAATAACATGATGCAATTCATATCATGTATGACGCAATACCAGCTTCAGCTTGCATCATTCATTGTTTTGCCTAAAAAGCAAGTACTGTCCAAACCCAGTCATAGATTTATTCATAGATCCAGTCAAAGATGTATTTTAGTCATTTCTGGTTTAAATTGAGATCCCTTCCCTTTATAACCCACGTATCCTCCGCCATTCCCAAGTCAAGGGTCGTATATACTGACCCAATAGCATATCTTGAAAACTAGAGCCAATCAACAATTTTAAGCATCATTTTCGTTCTCAGTGACCCAGAATTAGTAAATTTTGACTACATTTATTTCAGAAGCATTTTGGCTGTAGAGCAGTGTAATTATTCTTTCATCTTTTAGAACTTCATTTCATTGTTTCACATTTTTCTGAGTTAAAATATCTCAGTTAAGTAAATTTGTTTTAGGAATATGTATCTATCTAAGGCTAAGTCTATTGGAGACCATAAAGTCTTTCTTTTTTGCTTTTGCTGTGGTTACTGTTCTAATAAAGTAATGCTTTAAAATATTTGACCATTTTGACATTATCTGACAATATTTTGCTGGTCAATTGACCGATTATTTTTTGGACTGGTCAAAGTGCTCAACCGTACGTATAAGTAGGATTTACCCTTTAATCTTAAATCATTAATTCTTTAGGTATGTTAAAGTAAGAACAATTGATCTCCATTTCTTTCCTGCTAAAATATATGAAATAGATAAATATGATATGTATCTATAAAGTAATAGCTGCTTCAGTTTTCTAGCAGACTTCCAAAATCAGTGTTTTCAGTAGAAATGGGAAAAATCCCTAAGGATGAATCCATCAGTATAGGGGTAGGGAAAAAATGATAATTTTCATTTCCATGAATACATGTTTCTTCTGTACTAGAATAAGCAAAGCCTTCTTGATGTACTGTGAAACCTGTACAGGAGGCTTCTGCTAGCCAGCCACCTTTTGTCTTAAGAGACTGACCTAAACTAGCCACAAACATATTGAGGGTGATTTTGTATGAGACGAACATCTCCTTTAAGCAAATGATTTTTATCTGTCTCTTGACTAGTACATTAAGAGTGGTTTCAGCATTTGAATGTAGGGAGAGAGATTCACAAAATCTAGGCATGCACTAATCTGCTTATGCAAATGAGTACTTGGGTGTACAGATCAGGCACATTTGCTTCTGTCATTACATACAGGTTCAGTAATTGCAGGTGCAAATCAGGTATCTGCAAATAAGGTATCTGAAAATCAAGGCCCTAAATGTCCTTAGTAGTAATAGGCATTACATACACTCACTGACTGGAGAATAGACCCTGTGTGTTGCAGTAGTAATATTAAACAGCAATAAAGAAACAATACGTTCTTCTTTGAGTGCTTGTCAATGTATATTCTGCTGTTGCGGGGCATGCACCCAGTGCACTTGAGTTCAGATTCTTTTGGTCAGCTGTGTCCATTGGGAGCTGTGCCTGCACTCTGAGCATAGAGCTGCACTGCACCTGGGAGTGTGTCTCCCAGGCAGGTAGACAGATGTGCTAGCTCTGGCCGAACTAGTGCACTAAAAATAGTGTGGATGTTGCAGCACGGGCAGCAGTATTGGTTAGCTCTGTGAGTAGAAGCCCACCCAACGCCCTGTGTCTGTAGTTGGGTGGCTAGCCCATGCTGTCACCCACCCCACAGCATCCACACTGCTATGGTTAGCATGCTAGCTTGACCAGAACTAGCATGTGTTGGTCTACCCAGGCTGGGAGACACCTTTCCAGCTGCAATGTAGATACACCCTGTGTATCCTCGTACCTCCAACTGAGGATGTAAAGGGCAGGGTGACCCCAACTGCCCCTCAGTTCTGTCTCACCGTGGCAGTACCCTCTTTGCTCACTGTGTAGCTTACCCATTGTTTTGTAAATAGATAGCAGTCAGTTAGTGATTATTGTTAGGTTAGCCCAGGGGTCGGCAACCTGCGGCACACATGCCAAAGGCGGCATGCAGGCTGATTGTTAGTGGTACGCTGCTGCCAGACGGGGTCCTGGCCGCCGGCCCCGCTTAGCCCGCTACCGGCCTGGATGGATGGAACCCGGCTGGCAGCAGGCTGAACGGGGCCGGCGGCCGGGACCCCAGCTGACAGGGGCGGTGGACGGAACCCCAGACTGGCAGCGGGCTGAGCGGTTCAGCCCGCTGCCGGTCTGGGGTTCTGTCTGCCGCCCGCACTGCCGGTCTGGCACGCAAAACCTTTTACTGGCACGCAAAACCTTAAATTAATGAAGACTTGGCACACCACTTCTCAAAGGTTGCCGACCCCTGGTTTAGCCTTTTCTTTTTTCTTCAATAATAAGGAATTTTGGTTTTGCCTCAGTGTTTGCCCCAGTACTGGGAATCAGGGATCAATCATAATGACTGAACACAAATTTCCAGGCTTTAACAGTTGCCCTTCATTCTGGCAGTAATGTCTCTCAGTAATGGGCACGCCAGATGCTTGTTGTATCTGGGTATGCAGCACATTACATAGTGATGTGCCATCTGTAAATCAGTTTCTAAGTGCATGGAAGGAACTATGGCATCTCATCTGAAAAAGTTCCTGCTAGAGAGGTCAGTGAGTCCTCCTTCAGGCCCTGGGGTGCCTTGGGCAGAAACCTTTGAGTGCTCATTATCTAAAAGGACGCCTGCTGGCTCTTCTACTTACTGAGTTGAAACAGCTGTTCCTAAAGATCCTCCTTGCCTGGTTAAATCTCAGGAGACAAAGGGGAGGAAAAAGCAGAGTCTACAGAGGGAAGAGATCTAGTCTCCATCATCAGGTCCTTCCTTGGGAGCCACAAATCCTCTCATGGCTCAGCTGAAAGGGGAGCACAAGGCACAAAAGGGTACCTCTGGCACCCAGTCAGGCACCTGTGATGATAAAATACAGGTAGGATCTGATGAGAAACAGTCAAATGAAAAAAAGTCCCATTCAATTACATCATGTAATGGCAGACAGATAAAAAGTGGCAAATTTTTAAAGTGCTTATATACCACGGCTAGAAGCCTAAATAATAAGATGGATGAAGTAGAGTGCCTTGTATTAAATGAGGATCTTGATATAATAGGTATCACAGAAACATGGAATGAGGATAATCAATGGGACACAGTAATACCAGGGTACAAAATATGTCGGAAGGACGGAACAGGTCGTGCTGGTGGGGGAGTGGCACTAGGTGTGAAAGAAAGTGTAGAATGAAATGAAGTAAAAGTCTTAAACGAACCAAACTGTACCATAGAAGCTTTATGGATAGTAATTCCATGCTCTAATAAGAAGAATATAGCAGTAGGGATATATTACCGACCACCTGACCAGGTTGGTGATAGTGACTGTGAAATGCTCAGGGAGATTAGAGAGGCTATTAAAATAAAAAATTCAATAATAATGGGGGATTTAAACTATCTCCATATTGACTGGGTACATGTCACCTCAGGACGGGATGCAGAGATAGTTTCTTGACACCTTAAATGACTGCTTCTTGGAGCAGCTAGTCCTGGATCCCACCAGAGGAGAGGCAATTCTTGATTTAGTCCTAAGTGGAACACAGGATGTGGTCCAAGAGGTGAATATAGCTGGACCGCTTGGTAATCATGACCACAATATAATTAAATGTAAAGTCCCTCTGGCGGGGTAACACCACAGCAGCCCAACACTATAACATTTAATTTCAGAAAAGGGAACTACAGTAACTCCTCACTTAACGTTGTAGTTATGTTCCTGAAAAATGCGACTTTAAGCGAAACGATGTTAAGCTAATCCAATTTCCCCATAAGAATTAATGTAAATGAGGGGGTTAGGTTCCAGGGAAATTTTTTTCACCAGACAAAAGACTATATTATATACACACACACACACACACAGTATAAGTTTTAAACAAACAATTTAAATACTGGTACACAGTGATGATTGTGAGGCGTGATTGAGGTGGAGGAGTCAGTGGGTGGGATATTTCCCTTACTGCTAAATGATGAACTAGCAATTGGCTGAGCCCTCAGGGGTTAACTCTCTCTCTCTACACAAGGCAGCAGGAATGGAGGGAGATATGCGCATTTCCCTTAAGTACACTGCCTTGTTAATTAGATCAGCTTGCTGCAAGCTCCCTCTGTCCTGAGTCATGGTCTGTCCCCCACTGCTGTATGGAAGATGGGGTAAACAGGGTGCAGGAGCAGGGTGCAGGACACCCTGACATTAGCCCCCCTCTTCCTTCCCTTCCCCCCGCACAGCAAGCAGGAGTCTCGTGGAGCAGCTCCAAGGCAGAGGGCAGTAGCAGCACATGGCAGTGGGGGGAGGGACACAGCTGAACTGCAGGCAGCTGCTGCACAGGGAACTTAGGGGAGCGGGGAGCCTATAGAGGGAGCTGATAGGGGGCTGCCGGTCCACCCTGGTTCCAAGCCCCAACCAGCTGGCTGCAACGGGCTGCTCTTTCTGCAAGCAGTAGACAAAGCAGGCGGCTGCCAAACTACGTTAGAAGGGAGCATTACACAACTTTAAATGAGCATGTTCCCTAATTGATCAGCAACGTAACAACGAAACAATGTTAACTGGGACGACTTTAAGTGAGTTACTGTCCACAAAAATGAGGAGGTTAGTTAAACAGAAATTAAAGGGTACAGTGCCAAAAGTGAAACACCTGCAAGCTGCATGGAAACTTTTGAAAGACACCATAATAGCGGCTCAACTTAAATGTATACCCCAAATTAAAAAAACATAGAGAAACAAAAAAGTGCCACCGTGGCTAAACAACAAAGTAAAAGAAGCAGTGAGTGGCAAAAAGGCATTCTTTAAAAAGTGGAAGTTAAATCCTAGTGAGGAAAATAGAAAGGAGCATAAGCTCTGGCAAATGAAGTGTAAAAATATAATTAGAAAGACCAAAAAAGAATTTAAAGAACAGCTAGCCAAAGACTCAAAAAGTAATAGGATTTTTTTTAAGTACATCAGAAGCAGGAAGCCTGTTAAACAACCAGTGGGGCCATTGGACGATTGAGATGCTAAAGGAGCACTCAAGGACGATAAGGTCATTGCAGAGAAACTAAATGAATTCTTTTCATTGGTCTTCACGGCTGAGGATGTGAGGGAGATTCCCAAACCTGAACCATTCTTTTTAGGTGACAAATCTGAGGAACTATCCCAGATTGAGGTGTCCTTAGAGAAGTTTTGATAAACTAAACAGTAATAAGTCATCAGGACTAGATAAGGAACTCAAATGTGAAATTGCAAAACTACTAACTGTAGTCCATAACCTATCATTTAAATCAGCTTCTGTACCAAATGACTGGAGGATAGCTAATGTGATGCCAATTTTTAAAAAGGGCTCCAGAGGTGATCCCAGCAATTACAGGCTGGTAAATCTGACTTCAGTACCGGGCAAACTGATTGAAACTATAGTAAAGAACAAAATTGTCAGACACATAGATGAACATAATTTGTTGGGGAAGACTCAACATGCTTTTTGTAAAGGGAAATCATGCCTTACCAATCTACTAGAATTCTTTGAGGGGGTCAGCAAGCATTTGGACAAGGGGGATTCAGTGGATATAGTTAGATTTTCAGAAAGCCATTGACAAGGTCCCTCACCAAAGGCTCTTAAGCAAAGTAAGCTGTCATGGGATAAGAGGGAAGGTCCTCTCATGGTGTGGTAACTGGTTAAAAGATAGGAAACAAAGGGTAGGAATAAATGGTCAGTTTTCAGAATGGAGAGAGGTAAATAGAAGTGTCCCCCAGGGGTCTGTACTGGGACCAGTCCTATTCAACATATTCATAAATGATCTGTAAAAGGGGGTAAACAGTGAGGTAACAAAATTTGCAGATGATACAAAACTACTCAAGGTAGTGAAGTCCCAGGCAGACTGCAAAGAGCTACAAAAGGATCTCTCAAAACTGGGTGACTGGGCAAGAAAATGACAAATGAAATTCAGTGTTGATAAATGCAGAGTAATGTACATTGGAAAACTTAATCCCAATTATACATATAAAGTGATGGGGTCTAAATTAGCTGTTACCTCTCAAGAAAGAATCTTGGAGTCATTGTGGATAGTTCTCTTAAGACATCCACTCAATGTGCAGCGGCAGTCAAAAAAGCAAACAAAACATTGGCAATTAAGAAAGGGATAGATAATAAGACAGAAAATATTATATTGTCTCTGTATAAATCCATGGTACGCCCACATCTTGAATACTGCGTGCTGATGTGATCACCCCATCTCAAAAAATATATATTGGAATTGGAAAAAGGTTCAGAAAAAGGAAACAAAAATGATTAGGGGTATGGAACGGCTTCCTTATGAGAGGGGATTAATAAGACTGGGACTTTTCAGCTTAGAAAAGAGATGACTAAAGCAGAATATGATTGAGGTCTATAAAATTATGATTGATGTGGAGAAAGTAAATAAGGAAGTGTTATTTAATTATTTTCATAACACAAGAACTAGGGGTCACCAAATGAAATTAATGGGCAGCAGGGTTAAAACAAACAAAAGGAAGTATTTCTTCACACAACGCACAGTCAACCCGTGGAACTCTTTTCCAGAGGATGTTGTGAAGGCCAAGACTATAACAGGGCTCAAAAAAGAACTAGATAAATTAATGGAGGATAGGTCCATCAATGGTTATTAGCCAGGATGGGCAGGGATGGTGTCCCTAGCCTCTGTTTGCAAGAAGCTGGGAATGAACAACAGGGAACGGATCAGTTGATGATTACTTGTTCTGTTCATTTCCTCTGGGGCACCTGACAATTGGCCACTGTCAGAAGACAGGATACTGGGCTAGATGGCCGTTCTTATATCACTTCAGGACTGAGGCCCCCGGTACTACCCACCCCAATACTGATGTCATCCTCTCAGCTGTCTGTGGCACCAACATCTTCAGTACTGAAGCATTGTACAGAACTCTTACTAGTCTCTTCAATACCAGATTCCCTGCTATTGGCAGTAGTGAGGGTGCCTCCCCTGATACCAACCATTGCTCCTACACTGGTACTGAGCATAGGCGCCAACTCCGTGGGTGCTCCAAGGCTGGAGCACCCATGAAAAAAATGAGTGGGTGCTTAGCTCCCACTGGCAGCCAGCTCCCCCCCAGCGTCTCTTGCCTGCCAGCAGCCCCAGCAATCAACTCCTCCCCATCCCTCCCTGTGCCTCCTGCCCGCTGAGATCAGCTGTTCCGCAGTGTGCAGGAGGCACTGGGGGGAGGAGTGGGGATGGAGTGCGTTCGGGGAAGGATGCGGAGCTAGGGCAGGAAGAAGTGGGGCAGGGGCAGGAAGAGGTGGGGTGGAGTTGGGCCCTGGGGCTGAGCGGGGGTTGAGACCCCCTGGGAAAGGAGGAGCCGGCTCCTGTGGTACTGAGTACTTAAGCAGTATTGATCAGAGTTCAGTCTGAGGCGTCTCCCAGGACATCAGCTGGTACAGTTTCTCCTCTCCAGGATGCTTATTCGTTCTCCTCCTCAGGCTCTGAGGGCAGTAGAGAGGTTTCACTCGCTTGTTCTCTGAGGTCTGGGCATTAAGACCAGTATATGCCTGAGATGGAGTCAAAGACTTAGTTTAATTATCTTAGCCTATAGAGTCTCAAAGAATTATAGTATTCCCTGGTGTGTTATAGTATTCCCCTTGGCCACCTGCCTCTTATGCTTCCCAACACCCTTGGCCTTATTAAGTTCCATGGGGAATGAGTCATGCTAGAAAGCCAGAGTCTGCATCTCAGTCCAGAGCTAGGTCTCCTTATCCATCTCACAAGGGGACTCTACAACCAGCATAGTCTGTTCCACAATCTGCTGAACAGACTGGTCATGGCTCTGGTGTGGAGTCGCAGACAGAAGACCATCCCATCCTAGCATTCATCTCATCCACATCCCCCGTGGAGACTGTGGTACCTATGTCATCTGCCTTGACTTAGATGACTATAAGACATTCAACAAAAAGCAATATCAAACGATAGAAAATTCTACATCACAGCTCCAAATGAGAATTGCCAATTACCAGGCCCTGATGGTGAAGCACAATTATATGAATTGAGATTTCATATCTAAATTTGCAGACAAGCTTCTGTCATGCTGTCTGGAATGGCTCATGGTTATGAGTGCCTAGCTCAGGGAAGACTGTCAGAAAACAGGGCATACACCCCAAACTAGTGTGTTCTATAATTAGATTTCACCAAGCCAGTGACAAATAGGAACTCCTGGATCACTATGCCAGTCTTATCATGGAGTCACAGACAGTTCCCATAGACTCTCCAATCTATCTTGCCACCCAGACAAAGTGGACTTTGTGATAAAATAGTTACTTACACCAAAAATCACATCGCATTTGGCTTGCTTCCAGTGACACCAGTCACTTAGTAGCCAATTCTATAGTAAACGAACTAAACGTTTATTAGCTAAGAAAAGGAAAGGAGAGTTATTGAGAGGTTAAAGCAGGGGAAATATTTGCACAGGTGAGTCAGAGTTTGTAATTTCAAATGGTGGCAGTGATGTAATAAACAGCCAGTTTTCCAAAAGTCTTTTCAGGAAGCCCATATTGTCTCTGGGGATCTCTGCTTTGCATATGGTACCCTTCCCTGTAAGAGTCCAAATAGTACATAGATGCAGAATTCTTCCTTGAATCCATACTTATAGCTGCTTCTCACAGAAATCAAACTGATAGTGTTACTTTACATGTGAACTTTCCCTTTGATTACAGAGAGTAAGGAATGCATTTTGAGTCTTTGACCTTCAAACATCACACACAATGACCACTTTCTTTGAAATTAGCACTTTTCTGTTAAAGTTCTTCATTTGCATTCCACAAGGCTTCTTTCTTGCTTGATGGCTCGTATGATAGGTTATTTAGTTACAGGGGTATACACAATGTAAATGTTTGCTACTGTATTATAACGGGATACAAATAAGTGAAAACAATGCAAGTAACATCCCACTAGTTTTCATGAAGTTTAAACACTAAGTACACTCTTATACATTTAACCATCACTTTGATCTATACTAATATACAAGTGAATTGGCCTAGGGCTCTGGCATGAGCTGGCACCTGGTCTGCCAAGTGTCAAACCTTCCCCAAGGTACTAGGGAGCAATTTAAGTCTTTGGTGGTCAAAGGTCAACTGGTGGTGCGAACAACCCTCCAAGTAGCTATTGATCTACAATTACAGCTTCCAGATTTATGGCTACCTCAATTGCCAGAAGGAGATCCTCTTGGCTCTAGTCATCAGGGATCCCTAATGAAGTACAAATTACAACTGAGGATCTTTGTTTATGGGATGTGAAACTTTCACTGTGAAAACGATGAAGCTTTACACTTTCTGAAGGACTCACATACCACACTAAGGTCCTTAGGAATCTATACTCCTGCATCAAAGTGGAAGCACTTTAGGCCTCAACCACAGGAGAGGTACCCAATAAAGATAATTTGAAACTCCAAGAAAGTGCCAAAAATTCCACAATAGGAAGTCATCTGCATCCACTTCATCAAGGCAGCAGATCTAAGTGCTTGGTCAGGAGCAGTGTACATATTCTTCTGGATATCCCTGTTATATCTCCTCCTTTTGAGAATCTTTTATTTCATTTTCATATGATCTGGATCATCATCACTATGGAGCCCTGTACCCTGAAAATCATAGAAATGGGTTATTCCATCCAATTCCAGACCACCCTCAGCCACAATCCCCATACATCTTCTCCATCCCTTTTCAGGCCCCCTCTCATGACAGCAGGCTACATCAGGATGTGCAGTCATTTCTAAATCCCAAAGCAGTGGAAGAAGTGCCTCAAGAGAAAGAGGGCTGGTGCCTTATTCTGGACCTCAGGCAGCTGAACACCTTTATTCACAAGATCAAGGTCAGGAAGGTGGCTCTGTCCTTGATAATTCTAACCCTAAATCCACTTGACTGGTACACAGCATATGACCGCCAGGATGCTTATTTCCATATAGCAATTTGTCCTGCCCACAGAAGGTATGAGAGTTCAAGTGGGCAATTTGTACTGCCAGTATAGGTTGCTACCATTTTAATCTATTGACAGAATCAAGGATATTCACAACAATGGCTACCAGTAGTGGCAGCTTATCTCAGGGGACAAGAAGTGCAGGTTTATCTTGTACAGAACATCTGCTACGCTCTTTAGCCTCTTTAACAAAAAAATGTTGCATCAACAGCTAGATGACCCCATTCAGTGGTCTCTGTTCTCTCTTAGACCTAGAGAGGTGAAAAGTCAATACTAATTCCCATTCAAGGGATAATCATGGTGTACCTCCAGCATGGCTGAGGCAGTTTTGGTTCTTGAACCTAAAAAAATCTCTCCTTCCAATCTACCGTACAGTTGTCTCTCCAGCTAGAGCAGAGGTGGGCAAACTACGCCCTGTGGGCCATATCCGGCCCGCGGGACCCTCCTGCCTGGCTCCTGAGCTCCTGGCCCAGGACGCTAGCCCCTGGCCCCTCCCCTGCTGTTCCCCCTCCCCCGCAGCCTCAGCTCACTGCACCGCTGGTGCAATGCTCTGGGCAGCGGGGCTGCGAGCTCTTGCTGGGTCTCGCAGCTGCAGAGCCGCGGCCTGACGCGGTGCTCTGTACTGTGGGAGGGTGTGGCTGGCTCCAGCCGGGTGGCGCGGCTGCCTGTCCTGGTGCTCTGGGCGATGCGGCTGTAGCGCCGCCAGCCACCTGTGCTCCAGGCAGCGTGCTAAGGGGGCAGGGAGCAGGGGGGGTTGGATAGAGGGCAGGGGAGTTTGAGGTGGTGGTCAGGGGGTGGGGGTGTGGATAGGAGTCCGGGTGGTCAGAGGGCGGGGAACAGGGGGGTTGAATGGGGGCATGGGTCCCAGGGGGGCAGTCAGGAATGAGAGGAGGGATTGGATGGGGCATCGAAGGGCGGTCAGGGGCAGGGGTTCCGGGGGCGGTCAGGGAGAAGGGGTGGTTGGATGAGGCAGGGATCCCGGGGACGGTCAGAGGGCAGGGAACAGGGGTTGAATGGGGGCAGGGGTCCCAGGGGGGCAGTCAGGAATGAGAGGAGGGATTGGATGGGGCGGTGGGGGGCAATCAGGGGCAGGGGATCCGTGGGTGGTCAGGGGACAGGGAGGGGTGGATGGGGTAGGGGTTTGTTTAGCCTAACCAAAAGGAGGCTGAGGGGGGATATGATTGCTCTCTTTAAATATATCAGAGGGATAAATACCAGGGAGGGAGAGGAATTATTTCAGCTCAGTACTAATGTGGACATGAGAACAAATGGATATAAACTGGCCGTGGGGAAGTTTAGGCTTGAAATTAGACGAAGGTTTCTAACCGTCAGAGGGGTGAAATTTTGGAACAGCCTTCCGAGGGAAACGGTGGGGGCAAAAGACCTCTCTGGCTTCAAGATTAGGCTAGATAAGTTTATGGAGGGAATGGTATAACGGGATTCTAGTCAATTAGGCAATAACGTGCCATCGCTGGTAAAATGAGGGTCCGGCTGGAGAATCTTGCCTATATGCTCGGGGTTCTACTGATCGCCATATTTGGGGTTGGGAAGGAATTTTCCTCCAGGGTGGATTGGCAGAGGCCCTGGAGGTTTTTCGCCTTCCTCCGCAGCATGGGGCAGGGGTCGCAAGCTGGAGGATTCTCTGGGACTTGAAGTCTTTAAATCACGATCTGGAGACTTCAACAGCTGAGTTAAGGGAAAGTGGGTGGGTCAGCTTTTGTGGCCTGCATCATGCAGGAGGTCAGACTAGATGACCATATTGGTCCCTTCTGACCTTAAAGTCTATGAGTCTATGAGGTGGTGGGGCCCGGGCCACACCTGGCTGTTTGGGGAGGCACAGCCTCCCCTAATCGGCCCTCCATACAATTTCAGAAACCCAATATGGCCCTCAGGCCAAAAAGTTTGCCCGCCCCTGAGCTAGAGGTAATATCTCAAATGGCTTATCTTCCACAAGAGAGATTCCAAGACCTGTCCAATTACCTACAAGTTCATCCCAAGATATTGGTGAGGACTTGTCTCAGACTTTTAGGGCACAATGGCCTCCTCCACCTATGTAATGCAGCATGACAGACTTCATCTTCATTGTATGCAAGGGTGGTTGAAGTCTCTGTATCAGCCAAGTGGTCATCACCTGGATATGTCAGTGCATGTTCCCCCAGAACAATATAGAGGTATTCCACATTTTCATGCCCTCTGGTGCCTTGGTTTCTAAAAGACCGTATGAGGGTATATCTCCCAGTCAGAGAATGTCCCACTCCTTGGGATCTAAATATTGCACTGACAGAGTTAATGGGCCCACCCTTTGCACCATTAGCTACACAATCACTATTTCATCAAAACAGTCTGCCAGGGAGCAGTAATATCCTCCATAAGGCTAGTAGAGATGCAAGCACTAGTGCAAGGACCCCCATGTAAAGTTTTTTGTAGAAACCAGGTATCCTTGAGACCTCACCCAAAGGTTTTTGCCAAGGTAGTCTCTGATTTCTATCTAAACAACGTTTTATACTCCCATCTATGTTTCTCCCCAAGCCACATTCAAACAAAGGTAAGGCTAAACCTCATGCCCTAGAAGTTCTTAGGTACTCGCTTTCTACAAAGCCAGAACTAAGCCATTTAGGGTATCCCCCAGATTGTTTATACCTTCTGGGTACAGAGTGAAAGGTCAGGCCATTTCAACAAAGAGATTTTCTAACTGGATTTCTACTCGTATCCGACTGTGCCATGAGTTAGGAAACGTAGACCCGCCAGTGAGAGTGACAGCTCGCTCTACGAGAGTGCAAGCAGCTTCTGTTGCTGCTTTGAGAAATATCCCAATGCTAGAGAGCTGTACTTAGGGTCCAGTGTACATAGTTGTCCAGTTTTACTCCATAGTGGAAGTGTCAAAATTTGATGCTAATTTTTGGTAGGGTCACGCTTTGTTCATTATTTAGGTAGGCTCCTAGTGCCCATTTCTTATGATATAGGTTATTGCTTGTGAGTCCCAAGAGTGGAATATATATAGGCAAGGACTCGAAGAAGAAGAAATAGTTACTTACCTTACAGTAACTGTGGTTCTTCAAGATATGTTGCCCATATCTATTCCGTGAGACACCCTCTTTCCCCGCTACCACAGAGAGTCTGACAACACCTGGTTTCTATATTGGTGAAGGAGCTGAGGAGCAGTTGGGGTTGCCCCACCCTTTATGTCCTCAATTGGAGGCACAAGGACATTCACGTTACAGGTGTGGCCCCCAAAGGACACTGCTAGCCAAAAGAATCTGAACGTGAATGCACTGGGTGCATGTGCACCAACAGTGGAATATATATATGGACAACACTTCTTGAAGAACTACAGTTACTGTAAGGTAAGTGTTTCTTCACCTTTACAAAAGATGTCTTCTCTCTTCCTAATGATGGACATGTCCCCTTCAGACCCAATGCAGATGGCCCACCCAGTTGTCATCCTCCCCAATAATGCAAACAGAGGGTTTTTCTATAACCAGCATTCTGGCATCAGAAAAGCATTTTGCTATTTGGTGTCATTAGAAAGTAAGCAGAAAAATGATGGCTCTGAAAACTGATTTTTTTGGCCACTTTCCTTTTATTTCAGTATGTGCTGACAATGAGAGTGACCTAGAGACAGACCAGCAGATAGACACCTTGTACCTGAAAGCTTTGGAGGGATTTATTGCTGTGGTGACACAAGATGGAGACATGATCTTTTTGTCAGAGAACATCAACAAATACATGGGTCTCACGCAGGTAACCTGTTTCCTACTGCTTTCAAAGAGCTGCCATTGTAACATAATTCCTAGAAACCTTGACATAGTTTCTCTGTCTTCACTGTGCTTCTGACTAATTCAAATTATGTTTAATAAAGCTGTGATCTCATTCAGTGAAAGACACAGTGAGCAAATGTAGCCCCTGTGTGACACTGCAGCACTCTGAATCAGCACCTTGAGCTGTCAGCCTCTCAGTTTAAAACTGAGGTGCCTGGGTGCAGGATATTCTCAGTGAAGGGTTCTCAGATCTGGGACACCATTTTCCATTTGGCCTGCTAGGCCCCAGATTTGTAGGCTACAAAACCAGCCTATGTTCACAAATTTTTTTGATAGGGGAGTGGTTTGTTTGGGGTTAGGAGGGATCTTTTTAATGTTATAGAGTTTAAGGCCAGAAGGGACCACCAGATCATCTACTCTGACCTCCTGTATGTCACAGGCAACCAACAGCACCCAGCACTCACGCACAAAAACCAACAGCTGAAATCAGACCAAAACATTGTAGCCCGCAGGAGACTAAACTGTTATGTGCCACAGGGAGAGAAGAGGAGGGACAAAGTGCCCCAGTGCTTGAGGCACTGCCTGTGCTAAGAGTCACCTGTGGCATGGGGGGCCATTGACTGCCATAAGTGCAGGGGGTGGAGTGGCTGTGCAGGGGTTGCTCAGCACCACATGTACCCCAAGGTAGGGGAGTGGCCCTACAAAGACTGTGAGAAGATGGGTCAGGGACAAACAGAGCTAAGGGCCACAGGATCTATCTTGCTCTAATCCAGTGCTCCTTACATACTTTGCACATGGCATTCAGGAGCTGCAGCTGCTATTCCAGTCCAGAGCCTGGAGCAGTGACTGCAGCATGTGTGGGAGAGCTGTGGTGCCATGTTGCCCTTCTCCCACATACAGTCTGATTACTTGTCAGTTAGATCCAAAGGCTATTGAAGTCAATGAAGTCTTTTCATTGACTTCAGATCAGGCCCTTTGCATTGGTGAAGTGAGTTACCAATCAGTTTAAGGGTTAAATCAAAATGCACAAATGAATCTACAAGGTATAGAATCTAAATAATAGCTGATAAATAAGAGTGGGCTAAAATTATTGCTGATATGCACACCATGACAGTTGCACACACCGGGGTTGAATTTGTCACGTTGTGTCTCCAATATCATTTCTGTTTTTAATATTTTAGGGCCAGATCTTCAGTTGGTGTAAATAGACTTAGTTTTACTGACTGATTAGTTTATTGAGGCTATCTAGCTTATAGTTCTAAGCTTAAGAATTATTTTGTTGTTACCCAAAATATCCTCAAAAATGCCCCAGAGAAATCATACCTTAGGGAAACAGGTAAAAGAATGGGAGGAACTGAAATTATCATTAAGAAAAGATCAGGCATGATGTATTGCTTTTGCCTTTTCTCTGATCGCATTGAATGAATCAGTGTTCCAAAATAGTCTTCTGTATTATTAAATTTTATTTATTCTCCTCACTTTTGGCTAAATATATGTATTGTTTTCTGAACAGGTGGAATTAACTGGACATAGCATATTTGACTTTACCCACCCATGTGACCATGAGGAAATTCGAGAGAATCTGAGTTTGAAAACTGGTAAGAAAAAAGTTAAAATCTTTGATGTATTTTTCTTCTTTGCCTTTTAAACACCCCAATAAAGCAACTAACAGATAGCAGAAGTTAGATAGTGGCCATGGGCAAATGGGAATGTTAACGCCTGGAGTAGTATTTGGCATCAACATCTTTTCCACTGTTTTTAAAACTTTATGATTAAATATAACAGCACTAAGAACTGTGTGTTCTGGTGCTTTCTTGTTTCTAAGCTAAAACAGATGCAATGTCTTCACTTGCAATAGTTTGCAAAGATTATGTACCACAGGCTGAAATACGGGTTAAAAATGAACAGGGCTCCCGTACCATTTAAGTCTTTACACCCCAAACCTGTGCAAACTGCTCTGCATGGGTGGACCATTGCCCTTGTACAGAGCCCTGCTTGATTCTGTGAGGCTCTGCATGGGTACAGGAGTCTGCTCACATGAAGTAGTTTGCACGCTTGGGGACTTAGCATGGGGTTCAAATGGGACGAAAAGGGCGGAGAGATCTAATATTTTATCCTAGGAGGGGATTTATTTTTCACACTCATGCTAAATATTACTTAAACCAAGAGTGCGCAGGGCACAGGTCTTGATGTGGAAGGTAACAATTTGAGAACCAAACCATCTGTTGTTAACTACAAATCCTTTATGCTTAAAAATAAAAGAGAGAATTTTAAAAAGCAACACAAACATCCCCCAGCCCCCGCAAAAAGCTTATTAGTCAAGAAATTGCCTTTTTTCCTCACCTTAGGTCCAGGCTTTGGAAAGAAAAGCAAAGAGATATCCACAGAGCGTGACTTCTTCATGAGAATGAAATGCACTGTTACCAACAGAGGCAGAACTGTAAACCTCAAATCTGCCACATGGAAGGTACCACATTTTAGCCATAACAAGTTTTATTGATGAAAGTCAGACTGTCTTTTCAGAAAGTACCTTTTAAACTAATGCCCTGTTATAAAATCATTATTTGTTTCAGGTCTTGCACTGCACTGGACAAGTTAAGGTGTATAACACTTGCCCTCCTCACACCCTGTGTGGGTATAAGGAGCCTCTCCTCACCTGCCTTATAATAATGTGTGAACCCATTCAGCACCCATCAAACATGGATATCCCACTGGACAGCAAGACTTTCTTGAGTCGCCATAGCATGGACATGAAATTTACCTACTGTGATGACAGGTAAAGAGTCTACTGACTGTTCCTTGCCTAGGAGGTTTCTGATTTATCTTTATTAACAAAACAACCAATTAATAGGAAACAACACTCTTCCTTCGCAGCGTTCTTTGTATTTGAACAGGTTAAATGATTTCACACGAACAAGAGGGAAATTCTTCCATTGGCTGTTCCTGCAGTCCTGGAGAGGAACAGTTCTGAGCAATGTCAGTATCCATTTGGATTTCTAATTTGAAATCAACTGGTTAAGCAGGGATGATTCCTTCAGTGGGTGGCTAGTTTCCTGTACCATAGTTCTCCAACCCACCCTGAACACTAGGAGACGAGTTTCTATAAGGTCTCATAGAGTGGGGAGACCATCCCTTTCTTTCCTACCCATTCCAACTGTAATCTCCACACAACCTTGGAAAACTGTAATTAAAATTTACCAATTTAGGCACAGAGGGTCAAATTAGGACATGATGCACAAGGGGAAGATTGTAAAATCCATGTTGGTAAATGCGTGAGGGATTATAGAGGTGAGTCTAGAGCAGTGGTTTCCAACCTTTTTATGTCCAAGATCACTTTTTGAATTTAAGGATCTACCCCACCCCTTCCCCAAGGCCCTGCCCCTTCCCGAAAGCCCCACCCCACTCACTCCATCCCCCTCCCCGTCACTCCATCCCCCCATCTTCACTCACTTTCATCAGGCTGGGGTAGGGGGTTGGGGTTCAGGAGGGTTATGGGCTTTGGGCTGGGGCCGAGGGGTTCGCAGTGTGGGAGTGGGCTCTGGGCTGATTCTGGGGCAGGGGGTTGGGGTGCAGGAGGGGGTGAGGGGTGCAAGCTCTGGGATGGGGGTCAGGGCTGGGGCAGGGGTTTGGGGTGCAGGAAGGGGGTACAGGGTGCTGGCTCTGGGAGGGGGTCAGGACTGGGGCAGAGTGTTGGGGTGCAGGAGGGAGTATGGGGTGCTGGCTCCGGGAGCCTGGCTCAGGACTGGGGGTTGAGATACAGGAAGGGGTTCGGGGTGAAGGAGGGGGTATGGGGTGCGGCCTCTCGCCGGACAGCACTTACCTCCGGCGGCTCCCAGTTGGCAACGCAGCGTGGCTGCCACTAAGGCAGGCTTCCTGCCTACCCTGGCCCCATGCCGCTCCTGGAAGGGGCCAGCACGCCCCTGCACCCCTGGGAGGGGGGGGCATGTGGCTCTGCGTGCTGCCCCCCTCTGCAAGCACCGCCCCTTCAGCTCCCATTGGCCACAGCTTCCTGTTCCCTGCCAATGGGAGCTGCAGGACCAGCAGCTGGCCCCTTCCAGGAGCAGCATGAGGACACCCCCCCTGCCCCGCGGGGCCGCGCTGGCCGCTTCCGGGAGCAGCATGAGGCCGGGGTAGGGAGGGAGCCTGCCTTAGCGGCAGCCACGCTACACCACCAGAGATTGCAATCGACTGGGAGATCCTTTAGGATCGACCAGTCGATCGCAATCGACCGGTTGGTGACCACTAGTCTAGAGTGAATCTAAATTGGTGTAACATGCATGACCAGGAAGGATTGGAAGGAGGTGTACTGTACACCAACATAAGTGCCCTCTTGGCTCTAGGGTTGCCAACTTTCTGATGACAGAAAACTGAACACCCTCGCCCTGCCCCCTGCCCTCTGCCCCTACCCCACCACTTCTCTGAGGCCCCATCCCTGCTCACTCTATCCTCCGTCACTCTCTCTCCCCCAACCTCACTCACTCATTTTCACCGGGCTGAGGCTGGGGGGTTGGGGCGTGGGAGGGGGTGAGGGCTCTGGCTGGGAATGTGGGCTCTGGGGTGGGGCTGGGGATGAGGGGTTCGGAGTGTGGGAGGGGGCTCTGAGTTGGAGCTGGGGCAGGGGAGGGAGTTCAGGGCACGGGCGCCGAGCAGTGCTTACCTCAGGCAGCTCCCGGAAGCGGCAGGCATGTCCCTGCAGCCCCTAGGTGGAGGCACAGCCAGGCCGCTCTGCGCGCTGCCTCTGTCTGCAAGTGCCACCCCCGCAGCTCCCATTGGCCATGGTTCCCGGCCAGTGGGAGCTGCAGAGCTGGCGCTCAGGGCTGGGGCAGCACGTGGAGGCCCCCTGGCCACCCCTGTGCCTAGGGGCCGCAGGGACATGCCGGCTGCTTCCTTAGCCCCTACTGCGCCACTGACCGGACTTTTAACTGGATGCCCGGCAACCCTACTTGGCTCACTTTTGCTCACCTCTGAATTGGGCCAAAATCTGCTTCCTGGCCCTTTACCATCATGATTGATGATAAGGGGGGAAAATGAGATTTTTACTCTCAAATCTAAAATAAACATATATTCTCCCTTGGCAAGTAGAATATTGCAAGCTCACTGTTAGAAGATGAGACAATTCAGAGCAATAGCATTAGCCCTTTAGGTCTTAAGAGCTTTACTGGTAACATAAATCCATTTTTGTTGTTTTTAAAAAAGTGAGTTAATATATGGGCTTGTTCCTACAGCCCTTACTCACGTGCTTTCCTGTATTTTGTGGATACAAATTAAGTGCTGTTTTCTGGGTCACTTGGGTCAGTATGTTACCAGCTGGCTAATCCCGTAGGGATAGAATTTTCCAATGGAGAATTTGTAAGAATTCTGTAATAGGTTTGCTACAGCTATAAAGCAGAGATGCATTTCTTTTGCCAAGTGAAAGGCAATTAATCTTTGATGTTTATTCCTCCCCTTTTAATTTTGCAAGATCATGCACTTTTCTGGTGATTCTGACTTAATGACCCAGGACCAAAAGTCTTGTTTCAAACTTTCAACTTTTGGGTCAATATTTCTGCCCTCTACCGACTCTGATACCAGGTTATACTTTACATTTCAGGGTTTTACTGATGGTATTATGTTCTAGTTGACTGTGTTGGCCCCAGTCTTGCAAACACTTACACATACACATGCAACACAGGAGCAGTGTCATTGAAATCAGCATGGTTGTCATTGGGACTTTACACATGCTTAATGTTAAGCACATGCAGAAGTGTGTGCAGGATTGGGGTTAGTTAATTTCTTTGGTGCTTTGAAGACTTTTAAATGGTTGCAAGTAAGAGTTTTAGTATTTTACATAATGTTGTGAAGCAGCCACAGAAGTTAATAATTTTGGCAGCTATGAATGTAAGAAAGATTAGAAATGTACCATATGACTGGATAAAGGCAACTTGTGACTGAGATCATTGCCTCCGACAGACTTAGTAGCAAACATATCATTATTAGAAATATATTCTGAAGATTGCAACATGAGTCTACTCTGCTTGCACAGGGAGAAAGCAGTAGTGTAATAGGAGGTAGCTACCTTACTTTCTTTTGTTTTTTAAAAAGATGTTGGAATTCTCAGAGAATGAATGCAAGGGCTGGGACTAGTGATATCCTGCCTCCCAGCAGTGAAGAGCAGACTGAATGTGAAGCACACAGGTAGATGAGCACCATGCGCTTGCAAGTATCCAGTGGTGGATGTGTGGGGAACTCTTAGAATTAACAGAAAGGGCCTGATTGTCAAAAGAGAGTTCTAAATTGTCTTCAAAGTTTCTATATGATCTTCATTGTGTGCACACATCCCCACACTCATGCACATTCAAAAGCTGAGTTCCCACAGGGAAATTCCTTGAGGACAACTTATGTAGCACCTTTGAAAATTTGGCTCATGAGATGTTGTAGTGAGATCACTCCAATATAATAACCAGATCATTTAAAAAAAATTATTTGAAAACCTAAAGTTGTTGTAGTATCATTTAAAAACAAGATGTTGCTACTGAAAAAATGTACAGCGCTGACTCATAGTGAACAGGGGACCGCAAACAGGGTAGTTTGAGAGGGGGAGAAGGAAATCCCCCTGCTGAACGAACAAGGTGCAAGTACTAATCCTGGGCTGAGTGAGTTTGTTTGTCTGTTTGTGTTTTTCCTTCTCTTTCAGGTTATTTCAGTTACAGGGTCATAGTGGACCATTATTTAAAAACATGGGGGTCATAGTGGACCACAAGCCAAATATGAGTCAACAGCGTAACACTGTTGAAAAAAAGCGAACATCATTCTGGGATGTATTAGCAGGAGCGTTGTAAGCAAGACACAAGAAGTAATTCTTCCGCTCTATTCCGCGCTGATGAGGCCTCAACTGGAGAATTGTGTCCAGTTCTGGATGCCACATTTCAGGAAAGATGTGGACAAATTGGAGAAAGTCCAGAGATGAGCAACAAAAATGATTAAAGGTCTAGAAAACATGACCTATGAAGAAAGATTGAAAAAATGGGTTTGTTTAATCTGGAAAAGAGAAGACTGAGAGGGGACATGTTCTCAAGTACATAAAAGGTTGTTACAAGGAGGAGGGAGAAAAACTGTTCTTCTTAACCTCTGAGGATAGGACAAAAAGCAATGGGCTTAAATTGCAGCAAGGGAGGTTTAGGTTGGACATTAGGAAAAACTTCCTAACCGTCAGGGTGGTTAAGCCCTGGAATAAATTGCCTACAGATATTGTGGAATCTCCATCATTGGAGATTTTTAAGAGCAGATTAGACAAACTCCTGTCTGGGATGGTCTAGATAATACTTAGTCCTGCCATGAGTGCAGGGGACTGGACTAGATGACCTCTCAAGGTCCCTTCCAGTTCTATGATTCTATAATTCTATAAAGAGCAACGTGTCTCATGGTTATCAAGGCCACAAATTCATCTTGGTGGGAGGCCTGTGGGTACAGGAGGCTCTCCACTACATTATAGCATCCACCAGTCTCTCCCAGGTTTTATTTTAGGAGTATTTAAAAATGAGACCTCAAGGTATTGATACTTGCCCTTCAAAGATTCACTGTCTTTAAAACAAGGCTATATATAGACAGAATTCACCCCTTGACTTGGAGCTTTCAGTACTGCCTTATATAGCAGGAGTTGCTTTACAGGGCAGGTTTTTATAACTTTACTGCCTTAGTAACACAATAGCAGGTGCTGAAAGCACTGATTTGCTGTCTCCTCTCAGCTGATTTTTTTCTTAGAGTACTGTACTTCATAAGAGACACTGGTTTCTCTGAAGACTGGGCCTCAAGGCTACACATATGTTAGTGGATAGTTATTTTGTGTGTTGTTCCTCTTTTATCGAGGTGATAATAAAAATATTAGACATGTGAAATGTCAGCATAGAAAAGGAGAAGTGAGAAACCTCACACCGAGCATGTATCAGCTTCTCCTCAGGAAATCCTTGTGGCTCAGTTTTCCTGTCCAGTGGTGGGTAAACTTCATCCAACAGAAAACTCCTCAGCAGCACCAGAAAAATGAAGAAGAATCAAAAATCCCTGCCAAGACCCATCAAAAGCAACAGCCTGGGCAAACTGCACGGGGGAAAGGGGTAACTCTCACAAGAGAAATAAATCCAGTCTGAAAGGAAATTAGAAGAAGAGGCATGTGCCAGTCCCAAGCCTAACCATCTCCAAAATACCCAGCCACTTCCAGATCAGGCAGTGAGGCAAAGAGACTGGCACAGCCCATCTCTCTAGCAAGCCTTCATGCTTCTTGCCAGACTTGGATTATTCTTCTAGGAGCTTTTCTTTTCTGGAGCAAGGTGGGGGAGTTTGATGGGCATTTCTTGAGTTTGGTTGTTGTCTTGTTTTAGGGTCCTGCTGATGTGCTTTCTGCTAGGTGAAGTTTACAAACATCCTTGAGAGAAACAAGCAGCCATAAGGAATTCCTGAGACACTGTTGCATAGAATGTGTTGAGAGAAGTGACTTGATTGTGGTCTGTAAGTACGTACGCAAGGAGAATATTTCTGTTAGCAGAGAGCTCTTTAATCTAGCAGACAAAGTCATAGCCAGATCCAGTGGTTGGGAGCTGAAGGTAGACAAATTCAAACTAGAAATAAGATGCCCATTTTTAGTGAGAGTAATTAACCATTGGAGCAATTTACCTAGGGTTGTGGTGGATTCTCCATCACTTGGAGTCTTTAAATCAAGATTGGAGGTCTTCTTCCCCAAAGATATGCTGTAATTCAATGACAAGTTATTTAAAATTGATGCAGAAATCATTGCCTGAAATTGTATGGCCGGTGTTGTACAGGATGTCAGATGATCACAAGGATTCCTCCCAACCTTAGAATTTATGAATTTGTGGGTCTAATTTTATTTTGGGCTTCTGTGACATTTGCACACCCTACCAATTACATTTTCAACTTGATAGAAACATGGGGGATGGGGGAGAGAAAGACTTCACCACAGTATTTTTAGCCCTTAGCCTTGACCTTTGAGAAGTCACTGTATCTTTAATGTCTCTTGGAATTACAAATCAAGGAAGGAAAAAGCCACCTGAAAATAACACACATTATGAACAGAATTGTTTGTAAGTGGAATGTTTTGTTCTGAGGGATCTGAACTGGATGCATCACGATAGTTCTTAAAACAAAAATGTTTGTTCATGATCTAGTTTGGGCAAAAATAATGTAGCCATTCAACCTGTTTTTCAAAGGCTAGTCACGACTTATAAGTCATTAAAAGCATCTCAAGGGGCTTGTGACGGGTTGCCCCACTTTAAGGTGCCACCTGATGCACTGAGCCCGCTTGTTCCAACAGCCTGGGCCCCCTTTACCCTGTCCTGCTGAGCCAGGCTCTTAAGCTTCCTCTAGCACACACACAGGCAGGGCCACACCCAGCTGCAGAAAGACACAGACACCAAGATCAGCTCTGGGAAGACTCAGCTTTAGAGACTTGCCCCAGCACTCAGGTGCCCACCTCCCTGTATAGAAAGATCTGCACAGCACAAGCTCATACAAAATTCTCTCTCCCTCAATGTGAAGAGAGATATGCACAGCTTCTTGCCCCCTTCCCCCCAGATATGAATCGCACAAACTGGGTTATGTTATAAACAAAATAAATGTATTAACTTTAAAAGGCAGATTTTAAGTGATTATAAGGGATAGCAAACAGAACAAAGCAGATTACTGAGCAAATAAAACAAAACGTGCATACTAAGCTTCAGATCTTAAAGAGATTGATTTCAAGAAGTAATTTCTCACCCTAAATGTTGTTTTAGACAATTTGCAGAGTTTCTGTAGCTTAGAGTTCCAGTTATTTCTTCCTACAAACTGGACCCCCTGTCTCAGTCTGGACTCACCCCTGCCTTTCCCCTCAGGTTAGGTCCTTTGTCCCTCCAGGTACTTTCAGCAGTCTTTCTTCTTGGGTAGGCAATGGAGGAGAGTCCAGATTAACCCCCTCCCCAGTCTTAAAAGGGATTTACCTAAAGTGGGAAACCGTAGTTTGATCCCCATCCCCCTACAGAGGAAAAGTACCAGCAGTGTCAAAGGTGGTATTTTGTATCAGGTGACAGGACCACCTGACATGGTAGTGTCACAGCTACATCCCAGGATGCCTCTCAGGAAGGAGAGAGATCTTCACAGTCTTACTGTTTCTTCCTAATGGCCCATCAAGGCTGTGATGGCCGGTTGTCTGCTGGGTGTCTCCCAAATACACACACAGTTGTAATTGTTACATAGTCAGCATTCCTAACTTTAGATACAGAAAGGATACATGCATACAAATTGGATAATCACAGTCAGTACATCATAACCTTTCCAATGATACCTTACAAGACACATCTTGCATAAAATATATCTTAGGCCATATTCATATCATAATGATATTTCTGTGAAGAATATGGGGTGCAACGTCACAGGGAAGCTGAGCAGGAGAGAGGGGACTAGAAGCTGTACATACTGCAATGGGCTGTGCTTGCTGTTTTAGACTCCAGGGGACTAGCCTGACCAGGCCCAGAGACTTTGTATGTGGACTTTCAAGTTTAGGGGCTCTGGACCAGGGTCCTGAGGTAAGGGCCCATGAACTGTTGTTACAGCTGCTCCCTCTCCTTTGTAAAGGGGTCGTACTTATTGTTAGTCAGTTTTGGCTTCCCTTGGCCCAGATCCTTTAAAGTGAACTTACTGGTGACCCAACTGGGGAAATTAAGGTGGGGTGCACCTGCAGCATTACACCTCACCACAAGGGGGGCTGTAGGGATGGGATATGCTTTGTATACTGCCATCCTTATTTATGCCCAGTAGTAGCTTCTTCCATGCACTGTTCTAAGGTAAAAATTGGGAGGTGAGCGGGAAGTATCAAGAAAGCTTTGTCTGTCTTTATATATTGTAAAGAAGTAAAATGGGGTGCAAGACCAGTTTAATAAAAACAGCCCTTTACAGTTCACTTAGCCTCACAACAGCCTTTGAGGTAGGGAATATTCCATGCATTCATTTTACTAAATGGCAAAGAGGTGAAGCGACTTACCTAAGGTCACATAGTCAGTCTGTGACTGACAGATCCAGGAACAGACCCCAGATCATCTGATTTCCAGTATTGTGCCTTAACCACAAAGCCTTGCTGTGTGTCACTAGTATCCCACAATGTTTTTACTACAGTTAAAAAAGGAAAGAGTAGAACAGCTCTAAAAACTACATTGATAAAATAGCAATTGGGGCACATTTCTGGTCTTGGGGATCAGTGCATGTCTCTTTGTTGTTTTACTGGATTCCGAGATATGTTATTACCAGAATAACTGAGTTCAGAAACTGGCCCTCTGCATGTAACTGAGAGAAAGATTCAGGTCATAAAACACAAGAGGCAGTCCATCAAAAGAAAAATTCCATAAATACTTACATTTTAAAAGAGGTAGAAGGGATAGCAAAGTGCTTTCCAACTACCCATAACTTCTCAACTAAAATTACTACTATTCCTCTAATTGGCAGCCTTGTAACCTTTGAAATACAAATGTTAACTAAGAACACAAAGCAAGTATCAGCCTGAGTGTTGTCCAAATTTTTTGTTAATTGTTGGCATCCTTTCATCTGCGAGAGATGGTGGGAATTGCAGCCTATGTTGGTTGGTAGTGCATGGTTTGCAGTGTCTCATGTGACTGAATAGTTCAATCTGAGATTTGCATGATCTTTGGCAGTTATTACAAATATATGTATCTTGGTTGGGAGCAGGGTGGATTTGATTTAAATAATTCATTTTTTAATGCTTGTAATTTAATTCTGTCATTGCATATTTCTCTTTTTAAGATCTCACTCAGTTCCTTCTAAATTTCAACACCATCAGCAATCGAACAGCTATTTCCCTGCATTTTGTTCAAGACTACAGAAATAGGCTTCAGGGTACTCAGCGTGTGTTCAACATATCTCTTAAGCCCAATGTTGAGAACTTTGGCTGTGACAGTGTCATCTATTTTTTTCATGATTTTGTTCACAAACTCTCATCAGATTAGGTCAGTTCTTGATACAGTGCTCAAAACAGTCCACTACTGAGTTCCATCGCATGTCTTGTTGGGAGTTAGCTTGGTTCCTCCCACTTTTTTCAGAGCAGCTACTGCAAAATGGTTCTTATGGAAGTATTTTGCAATTTCAACAACATTAGCCTTTATTTCTGGAATACTGAAGTCTTTGGCTAGGAGGTGCATCAAATGAGCACTGCAATCATAAGTTATTAGCTTGGAACTCTCTTCACTTTCTTCTAAATAATTTCTTCTCATCTTGGATACATTTGCAGCATTGTCTCTGACCAAGCTACCGTAGAAGACACTTGAATTTCTTTTCACAGTTTGTTATAGCTTTTACTGCTACTTCTTGTAAGTATTCTGCTGTATGTGCATTTCCTGGTATATCAATTGTTTCTGTAAGGAAGACATTCCCTTCTTCTGTTGTCACACAAGCACATACAACAGGATCATTGTGGACATTGCTCCACCCATCAAGACTCAGGTTAACAATTTTACCCTCTAGACCTTTTGCACACTGCTAAATTTCTCTTTCATACACTTTATCCAGCAATTTGCCTGCAACATCTGCTCTGTTGGGTGGACTGTATCCTGGTCTTAATGACTGAACCATGTTAATGAAGTGTGGGTTCTCAATCATACAGAAAGGAGAGTTTATTGCATAAACAAACCGGGCAATTTTTTCATCAATTACCTCTTTTTGTAATCTGCTGGATCTTATCACAACCTTATCTATGGTTGTTTCTGGATAATGGAGATTTCTTTTTGCTACAGGTGATATACTGTGGCTATGTGACATACATGATGTGACTAAAACACTATCATTGGCAGATAATTCTGAAACTATAGAAAATGATGGTGATCTTGAAGGTGGATAGTCTTCAGAATCCTGTATGTTGAGGATGGATTCTCCTAAACAAAATAAATCAATGCAGTTATTTAATTATTATTACCATACAGGCGAGTCTCATCTTACGCGGGGGTTCCGTTCCGCGGTTAGCGCGTAAAGCGAAAACCGCGTATAGTCAAAATTACATTGAGTTGAATGGCGGACGGAATCGCCCGCACTACAGGTACAGTATTAAAATTGTTATTTTTCTCCTTTTTTTTGTTTTGTTTGTTTGTTGCCGACCACGTAAAGCTGAAATCGCGCATGTTAAATGCGCATAAGATGCGACAGACCTGTACTGCTCATTTAGTATTACTCACTGTATTCACTGACACTCAGTATTACTTTAAAGGTGAAATTGTAAAAGGAAGATCTGCCTATTTCAGCTATTTATTTTTTATCACAACTGCATCTAAAATGATAGTACCATAAAGTAACAACTATATTTTTTGCTCAAACTTGAGAATTCAAGAATAGTTCAGAAGGAAGACAGGCAGTCCTTAAGAAAGAAGTATGAAATAAAAAAGTTTACCTGAAGATTCTGCATGTTCAGACATGTTCCTTTCACAATCTTCAACACAGCTTCCTCCTGAGAAGGAACACGTCTCATGATGTTGTTTCATTCGGGCAACCAGGCCTTGCATTTTTTTGTTGCACTGTTTGCATTTTGCACGCATGCCTGCCTTATCCACAGATAGAGGAACTTCATTAAAATATTCCCAAGCTGGGTATCTTTTTATGGCCTGCTGCCATTATAGGTTTTCCGTTCTAGTGAGAGAATGGTATGGTAGATCTCAAATCAATGAAGGCTACACTCAGAAAGACCTCAAGACTTCTGGAATATGCTGTTCAAACAGTTTCACTTTTGTTTCTACTGCCTGTCCCTCCCTTCTCACATTTATCTCCAGACTTCTTCTCCTTCTCCAGATCTATTCCGCCCCCAACAATCTTCTATTCATTGGACTTTTTGAAACTTTGCACTTTTAGAGAGAGGTATGGGATTGACTTTGTGTACACAAATTTGCAGAGGGACAATAGGGTTGAGATCTGTTATTTCTCACCTCTATATATTATTATTTATTTATTTTAAAACATTTTTGCTGTTAACAAGCCTGTTATCTGTGGAGACACAAATCCACAGTTTGAGAACTGCAAAACTAAACATCTCTGATGGTATCTTCTAGACTCAGCACTGAGTCCCATTGGGTAGATAGAAAGATTAACCTAAATAATCTATACAGAAGCCCCTGGAGCCCCATAAGATTGGGTTCCTAATCCATGAACTATTGGAACTCATTTACAAAACTTTTTTTAAACGTTACATGAATATATTGTCTCATATTATAGAATTAGAATTTATAATCCCTATTCCATGATGAGATATCTTTGAGCTATAGTTTTAATTAAGATACATTATCTTTAGATAGGTTTCTTTTTTTCAAAAAACATTTTATCAAAAAAATCCGATTTAAATAAAAAAAACTCCAATTTTTTTTAAAAATCATTGATTTTTATTCACCTTGGTTGGGAGAAGCTTGCTTCCTATGGGCTCTTTTCTGTTCAAGCTGTAGGAACCAGCTCCTGTCATGGATTTTGATACCCTGATGGAGACGATGGAGCCACTTGTTACGATCACTTGCCAAGATTTCCCATCGGTCAGGATCAATTCCACATTTCTTCATATCTCGCTTGCATGTGTCTTTATAGCGAAGCTTGGGACATCCTGTTGTTCTTGTTCTCTCTGATAGTTCCCTGTATAGCAGGGGTAGGCAACCTCTGGCATGCATGCCAAAGGCAGCATGCGAGCTGATTTTCAGTGGCACTCACACTGCCCAGGTCCTGGCCACCAGTCCAGGGGGCTCTGCATTTTAATTTAATTTTAAATGAAGCTTCTTAAACATTTTAAAAACCTTATTTACTTTACATACAACAATAGTTTAGTTATATATTATAGACTTATAGAAAGAGACCTTCTAAAAACATTAAAATGCACTACTGGCACGCAAAACCTTAAATTAGAATGAATAAATGAAGACTCGGCACACCACTTCTGAAAGGTTGCCGATCCCTGCCGTATAGCATGTCCTGGGATAGACATCCGTCTTCCAACCTACTCAGATGGCCCAGCCAGCACAGTCATCTTTGGCTGAGCAGGGCTGTCACAGTTGGTAAATTTGCCCTTTGAAGAACTTCTGCATTGGTGACTTTATCTTGCCGTTTGATGTTGAGTGTGTGGTGTAAACAGCGTAGGTGGAAACTGTTTAAACTTTTCTCCTGATGAGCATAAGTTGTCCAAGTTTCCCTGCCATACATGAGGGGGCTGAGGACCCAAGCTTGGTACACTAGCATTTTGGTCTTGATGGTAAACTTTGAGTTGTTCCATGCTCTTTTCGTTAGTCTGCTAAAGGTGGTGGCAGCCTTTCCAATGCGAACATTTAGTTCTTCATCCAGTGAGAGGTTGGTGGTTACTGTAGAACCTAAATAGCTGAACTTTTGGACTACTTCTAGCTGGTTTGTATTTAAGGTGATTGAAGGATCTTGTGGAACCCCCTGTCCTAATACAACCGTTTCTTAATGCTGATGGTAAGAGCAAATGCCTGACAGGCACTTGAAAGGTGATCCATGAGTTCTTGTAGCAGATCTTCATCGGGGGCTACGAGGGCAGCATCATCAGTGAATAGAAGTTCCCTGATTAGCACCTTTTTGACTTTGGCCTTTGACTTAAGTCGGGACAGGGTTGAAGAGTTTCCCATCTGATTTTGTGTGGAGATACGCTCCATCTTTCATGTCCTTAAATTCACAGTTCAAGAGTACTGAGAAGAAGATACCAAAGTGTGTAGGGGAAAGAACACATCCTTGCTTCACTCCGCTTTTCATCTCAAAGATGAAAGTACACTAAAATAAAATGTGCTATTTAGTCATTCCACAGCTTGAATGAGAAACATTTTTCTGCCTAGTGTTCAAACCCAAAGTGATAGGATTTCTTGGTTCTTGTGTAATGATTGATTAGTCCCATGGAGCATGCATACAGATCTTCTCCTTTTATTTTTCTTTTCTCCCCCTCCTTCCCACATCACACTCCAGAAAAATGCTTTCCTCCTTTATGTTTGGTTGGTTCAAACTAATTGCTTGCTACTGTACAATTTGCTCTGTGCTCTGTATGTTCATCTGAGATTCTGTACAATAAGGAGATTCCTGTGGAAGCTATTCAGAGTAACTGGAGGATTTGTCTCAAAAACTAAACTAAAGCAGCTCCCCAATAGAGTTTTTGACACATATATTCAACCTATTTGCTGCACACCATGTTCTTTCACAAAATGCCCAGTAACTTAAAATGGAGTTATGTGCTGTGTGTGATGCAGCACTGGTGGCACACTTGGCATCACATCTGGTGCATAATGTGGCATGGAATTGGCTAATCTATTTTTTCATTCTGCAAAGGCTGTAGCCTATGCATTTTAAGATTTTGAAAATTATCAGCGTCAACCCCTGCCTGCCCCCAAAATGCATGAAATGGTTCTGCAACTTTAAGTAAAGGTTACTCCTGTAACAACTAGAAGATACAGAATTTCTGTAGTGCATACTATGGTACTTTTAAAAAAAAAAAGATATCTGTGAAGCTCTTTTAACATATTTTAGTTTTCTGATAGGGGAGAGAAAAAGGAAAAATCTCCTGCTTCAAATTTTGTTAATTAAGTATAGTCACACTGTATTGGACAGGGTTTAAAGAGAAATGCAATGAAGCCTAGAACTGTTAACAGATTAGTTAACAAGGGAGTACAGTTGATTTAGCCAATTTTAAAAAGTAGCTATTTTAAAACTTTAATACTTGAGTAATATTTCACTGTGATTTAGGCTGTTTAGAATTTTTTTCTGTTCAATATTGTTCTTTCACAACACGGGTGCAGTTCTCTGATACTCAGCCTTGAGAGTTTTTTTTAATATATCGTTTGTACATTTTAGCTGATCTCAGCAAAAGGACATTGACACACCCGTTGCCAGAGACACAACAGTTAATCCAAAGATTACATTTGATCTAATTCTATTTGACATCATCACTGGAGGCTCATACTTACAAGAGGTAGTGCTGTAACATGAAACTACAAGAAGGGTATTTTTGTAATGAAGAAGTTAGCTTGAAACAGATTGAAAGAGGAGTTAGGGGATTAAAATCCACAGAACGAGCATGCAGCTAGCTAAAAATGCCATGTTTGAATTGCAGATAAAATTATGCATTACTACAGCACCAGGGACTCTCATGTCAATTTCTCTGGTGTAACTCAATTCAAGATGATGGAGGAATTTTTTATTTACACTGGCATAATTGAGATTGGTGTCTGTCCCTTGCTTTACTGATAAACTTTATTTCTTTCCCCTCCTGTCTCTAAATCCATTTTTGAAGACTAGGGTTAAATCCCAAACTCTCTGAATTTTAAAAACTTGCCCCAGGTGATGGGGTTGCAATCCCACCTAGGCTGTTTACTGATTCTGTACCAGTGATTCAAAATTTTTAAGGATTACACGTTCAAATTAGTGCACATGGCCAAATTCTGTGGCCAGTTATGCCAACGCATCTCCATTGAAGACAGAGCAGACTTGGATTATTGTTTTTATTTATATAACCTATTTGCAGCATTAATAGTTACATTTTGTGAGTCTCATGATATTTGGAATTCTATTTAAAGCCCTGACTCCTGTGAGAATTTCAGCTTTAATTAAAAAGGAAACTTCTAGTCCTCCTAGGGTACGTCTATACTTACCTCCAGGTCCGGCGGTAAGCAATCGATCTTCTGGGATCGATTTATCGCGTCTTGTCTAGACACGATAAATCAATCCCGGATCGATCCCGGAAATGCTCGCCGTCGATGCCGGTACTCCTGCTCCGCGAGAGGGAGCCTGCCTGCCGCGTGTGGACCCGCGGTAAGTTCAAACTAAGATACTTCGACTTCAGCTACGTTATTCACGTAGCTGAAGTTGCGTATCTTAGTTCGAAGTGGGGGGTTAGTGTGGACCAGCCCCTAGTTGCAGAGGAAAGCTTGAAAACACGACCCAAGTACAACGTGAAGGCTCAGAAACCAGAAGGCAAACTAAAAGAACCCCAAATGTATTATTTTAAAATCATCATATTCTTAAGCCTCTCTCATAATTTTGGGGGGACCTAACTCATGATTTTTTAATGTTGGGGTTGGAATGCTGTATTTGTTGACTGACTAAGCAAATTAATAGAAAACAATGTTTTTCAAACCCACACCACTCTGACATATTTGAAGAAATGTGATTGACAACAAGCAGAATCAATGCATTGGTGGCTACTTGTGTATTCATAGAACAGGATGAATTGCTTATCCTGTGTATGGGGTGGCAATTACAGGGCCAAATTCTGGCAGACCACTTTCCATATGCACTCACCAGGATATCCATGATTAGCAAGGGGGGTGCAGGGCACAAGTTATCCACCCCAATCATGGATCCCCCAGATCTGTGGACAAACAGCTCTGTAGGCTCCCCACAAAGGAGCCAGACCTGATCCTATTTACACCAATGTAAATCTAGAGTCATCCCAACTGAAATCAGAATCCTGGCACATGGATTTTTCTGGGACAAGATAAAGTGGTCACAAGGGATGTGGGCCATATGTTTATGTGTGTAAACCATCTGACTCAGCAGTGTCAGTTATCAAACCAGTACTAATGCACATAGTTTATTTGTGGTCCTAGCTTGGGGGGAGGCCTTGCAGGTGGCTGCCTTGCACATTAACTTGGCTCTTGCAGTATTTATGTGTACCTATTTTATGGATGTTTATGACTTGGGCCATACTTTTCCCTAGAGCATTGGAAAAACACTCAGACCAACAGCAACTCCTCCTAAGCACATGTATACAAAACTGAGAGTTTGATTCTGCTCTCTGTTGTGCTGTTTGTAGGCCTCTGTAACTATTAATGTTAATGGCAATTACGTGCGGGAAGAGAGAGGAGACTGAGTATTCATTGAAGTCTGAATTTCCTGGCTTTGTAATGTTTATGACAACCTAGGAGTTAGTCAATTGTTTTTTTTGGTTGTGGTCTGTTAATTTCCAAGTTTTTACTGCAGTTTGTTTAAAGAATAGAAGAAGTCACCCAGGAGTATTATGGATGAAACAATAAATTATAATGGCTCCTTAGAATCTCTGCAGTAGATGTGACTTTGCTGTTGGATGTATATAGGTGTTTTCTCATTAACTGAGGTTTACTTTGTTTCCTGTTTTTAATGGATGAATTCCTGAATATTTTTCATGTGACAGTTACATGCACTCCAAATTGAATTTAGGAAACACTTATTTAAAATTAACCCCCCCAGCCTGTAAATATTTATTTTGGTATGTCTACTCCTTTTGAAAACTTTTTTTATTTCTCTGATATCCCGAGCTAAATCCTTCCTAAATACTTACTTAGGTCCTTTAAGAAACTTCTGATTTTTGAGATCAGACTTTCACAATTCTATCTGTGTAAACCCTGGGTAGTTTGTGGATTCCTGATCCAAGTAACACAGTCCAAAAATCCTCATGGATTTTTTGTTGAGAAACATTACTGAATAAGCAGAGCAGCTGATTTCTTTAAAATCTTGCTATCTCTCCTGGCATTAGTTTACTGTGTATTTTGCTTTGATAAATGAAATACCAAAAGCAATGAGCTAATCCCTTGCTACAGTTCAGTTTTTAAAGTCAAAACCATAAGAATGATATAAGCAGAGTAGATAGCCAGAGGGCAGGACCTTCTATTCTTTGCACACACTGCTCCTGGTGAGGAGGAGTGGAGGATCAGGCCCATCTGGAGTAATAGACAATGAGACCACTTGTAAGCAATGATTTGCCTGTAGTGAGTTTTCCAACTGTTATGGAACTATTGGGGAGAAATAGTGTTTTAATGGCTGCCATAATAATCAACTATAGAAATGAATGATAAAAGTCTTCAAAGGGTATGTTTACACTGTGATTAAAACATGGCACCGCATCTCAGAGCCTACGTCAGCTGTCTCAGGCTCAGGGAGCTCAGGCTGCAGGGCTAAAGGTAGCAGTGTAGACATTCCGGCTCAGGCTGGAGCCAAGGCTGTGAGACCTGATAAGGGGGAAGGATCTCCAAGGCCAAGCCTGAGCCTGAACATCTATGCTGCAGTTTTATAGCCCGAGCCGTATGAGCCCAAGTCAGCTGATCTGGGCCAGCTGTGACTGTGCTGTGGGTCTTTTATGGCAGGGTAGATATACCCTAAGTATGGTAACAGCAGATCATTATTAAGAATACTCTATTTCCTAATATGTTCCAAAAAGAAATTGACATCATGTTTCAGCTCTATTGCTATAAGGACTTAAATTCATGGCAGCACTTAAAATATATATAGACATTGTGGAGTAGGAGAGATCTAATGAAACCTTTTTTTTCTTGGTCAAGAATTACTGAATTGATTGGGTACCACCCAGAAGAGCTACTGGGCCGTTCTGCATATGAATTCTATCATGCCATGGACTCAGAAAATATGACTAAAAGCCATCAGAACTGTAAGTCATGTTGATATGTCCTTCATTGTACATAAAACATGGTATGCATGTACCTGACTAACAAGCTGCAAACATAAAGGCACATTGGTGTGTTGTTGAGTTCTTGTGTATATCTTGCATGTATTCTGTGAGAGAGAAATGCAAAGGGATTGTACTAGTGCTTCAAAGTGAGACTTAAGTGATGCATTGGCCTTTTGCTATGTCTCGTTGAAGCCCCATGGCTGGCCCTTTAGATGAATTTCACTCTAAATTAGAAACAAAACTAGTTCCATTTGCAGGATGTTGATTCTAGGACACACCCTTTTTTTCTAAGTTAACTCATGATACCAGATTCAGTTGAGAGGCTGAAAAACTGGATAAGAGCAAGCAATAAATATTGGGAAGGAATAAATAAGAATAAATGGTCAATTTCAAGCATGGCAAGAAGTAAATAGTGGCATACCACAGTGATCAGTATTAGACACAGGTGTCCAATATAATAAATAGAAAAAGCTCTATTAAGTTATCTTGTTCAGTGTCTTTCTCTCTTTCCTCCTGTCCCCATCACTTTACTTCTTTTCCCCACCCAAAACAAATAGCTTGGAAAAAACACGGAAATATTTAGGTTAATTCAGAGTAGGGAAGATTGTGGGGAAACTCCAACAGGACCTAATAAAATGAGATAGACGGAAGATGACATTCAGTATACAAGGTAATATATATTGGGAGGAAGGGTTTTTTTAACTGTTTTTATACTTAGTTGGGTTCCATATTACCTGACATGGTCAGCTAAATGTTGGCATCTGCTCAAAAGACAATGGTGGTCAGAAGGATGAAGAATTATATGGAAACAAAGTATAATGCCATTGTATAAATCAATGCTTCACAGTGAATGTTGTGTATGCTTATGACCATCTCATTTCATTCCTGATATGATCATTTTGAAATGATCATGAGAGGTCATAGAATATGATGAAGCATTGATTGGGGGTAAGGGAGTTCCATAGGAGGCGAATTTTTAAAATACCAAAGATTATTTAGTAGAGAAACACACATGAAAGGAGATATGCTAGAGATATATAAAATAAAAGATGCAGACTACCACTCTTGTTTGTCTTATCCTATAATATCGTAACAAGGGAGCTTTCAATGAAACAAGCAAAACAAGCAAAAACAAGGGGGAAAAAAACAATTTTATATGACATAAAATTAACCTGTGGCTATGCTGATGGAAGATACTATTGAGAAACATCGCTTAGTAAGATTAAAAAATAAAATTATCTGCGTGTTCTCAGTACCGTTTCCTTCATCTTCCTTCCCTGGCTCCTGCCTTATTTTTTGTTACTTTTTCCCTTAAATTAGACAGTAAGATCTTCTTGTGCAGTGCTTAATACAATGAGGCCTGAATCCTGACTGCGGCTTCTAGTTGCTGCTATAATGCAAATAATAATGCCATTACATTAGCTAGGTTAGAGAAATACAAAGGTGCCAAATTCTCATGCTCCAGGATATAACAGTTTGCACCAGCTGAGGGCCAGGAAAAAACCCTACCAAGATGATATAATTGCTTAGGTGTCTCCTGTATATGGCCTCTCTTGCAAACAGGATGCCGAACTAGCTGGACCATTTTTCTGTTCCATTGTGTCATCTCCTGTGTGCTCTGCGTAAGTGTTTTTTACGTCATAGTCATTTTCACAAAGTGTCGATCCAGTTCTATAGCTTTCTAACAGCAGTTCACAGGCTGTTGGGAACTTTACTGAGACTATCCAACATGCTGCAGCTGATGGCTCCATATACAAATTAAAAATGACATAATGAGCTATTTGAAGAGTGTCATGTGTATAATTTAACCACATGAATGAATTTTGGAATACTAAATTCAACCATAGTTTATGGTTTCCACAAGGAAAATAATAATAAATAATAATTAATGGAGATATCCCATCTCCTAGAAATGGAAGGGACCTTGAAAGGTCATTGAGTCCAGCCCCCTGCCTTCACTAGCAGGACTAAGTACTGATTTTGCCCCAGATCCCCAAGTGGCCCCTTCAAGGATTGAACTCACAACCCTGGGTTTAGCAGGCCAATGCTCAAACCACTGAGCTATCCCTCCCCAAATGACCACAAATATATACAGTTATAATCAAATTAGTATATAAAACTCTGAGCTGTCTTTTGGAGGTCATAATTGCTGTCTTTGAAATATAAAACAAGCTGTTGGTAGATGAAATTAACTACATCATTTCTTTTCTAGCTCTTTGCACTTACTTTAAATTTCTAACTCTATTTTTCTCGGTTAAAGGTGACCGTTAACACTAATCTCCTAAAGATTAGGCTTTTGACTAATCTATAAATATAGAATTTTTTGTGACTGTCTGTGTATTGGAGTTGGCATTTCATAGCAATATAATGAAGGCCCTGCATGTGTCTACCAAATGCATTTGCAGTGAAAGGCTCAGTCATGTTGTTGGGGCATCCAGTGATAGACCACAATCATCTTTTTCCACATCCCTTTCAGAGTGATTTTAACTTTTTTAAAGACGATAATAATCAGGCTCAGCAGGCAACTGCATAACCAGAAAGGGGGGGGGGGGTTACATTAGCCCTAACAGCAGGGGTTCTAGACCTCGCCATCCCCAATAAGTTAAGTACTCAGATGTTCATTAATAAGAATGTTTGACAGCAGAGATAATCATCTGTGGTGCAGAACAATGTTAGTTTTAATCAGAATGTTTTGAGGAAGCAGTTGTATTTGTTCTCCATTAGCCTGCTGCTGTCAATCCATTCATGTGGTTTTGTCTTTTTTTAAAAATTTTGAATTCCCCAAAACAAATTAGGTCTTTTACAGGGGTGAGCAATTAATGATATTGTCTCCGCTCAAGCAAGCTATGTATTCTGAGATATCTGATTAGGAGGCATCATGAGCAATCGGTGGCTATGTTGCATTAAGTTGTTTTTAAATCCCACAGATCAATAAAAGTAACCATCTACAGTTTATATTGAAATCGCACCAGAGAGGAAATAAAATAAGCCACCAGTGGAGGCTGCTCCTTGTTCTAACGGGGTCAGATCGACTCCATGCACAGGGCCAGCATAAAGCCTGTGCGTCACTTAAGCCCTCACTGTAGCGCCTAATCCAGAAGCATGTTGAAGTCAGTGGGAAGACCCAGAAGTGGTTATTTATAAAAAGAATCCCACTGCAGCCTTATAGGGTTACTCACAGCTGTGAGCACTACATCTAGTAATAAATGTGTAGGATCAGGCCCTATAATACTAAGAGTAGCCCCACAGTCTCTGTGTGGGGAAGCATATACACTGTATTTAGTCCCAGGTTAGCATAGCTGATGCATTCTGCCCTTTACAGGCATTGGCCCAAATTCTATGGTGATGTAAATTAGTGCAACTCCAATAACCTCGACAAGAGCCATGTCACTTTACATCACCAGAAAATTTGGCCCATTGCGTCTTGCTGAGGCAAATGCCTCCAGGCACTTCTTAAAGAAGCCCGTATGGCTGGGGCAATATGAATAGCAAGCCATGAACAATCAGCCACCTGGGAACCAGCAGGCCCTCATTGAACATGGAAGCCCTTGTGACCTTTTGAGAAACTGGGTGGATATTCATGAGTTATGTTCTGTGATTTCTAACACACATTGAGTAATCTAATGTTAATAGATCAGATATAAGATGACACATAATTATCCTTTTTTAAAAGTTAAAACAATTTCTTCTGGAGAATTCTCCTAGCTGTTTTGATCAATGCTTCACAAAATTCTTCTCCTAACAGAGCTGCAAAGTAATAATTCAAAATGCAAAATAAAAATAAAACTCCATGCTAAATTTATTAGACAGCCGAATTTTATTTAATCTAACTATGCTTTCTACAGGAGACAAGTATAATCACACTATAATATACCCACTGATTCTGAATACATCAATGCTAACAATGTCATGTTACCAAACAAAGAAAAGAATCGAGTTCTAGAGCAGGATTTATTTTTCATTACAAGAAGGTAATCAACCACTATAATGAGGAAGGGGAAAAAAGTTTGAAGGTTGAATGAACAGACCTAAAATGAGCCTTTAAGATGGAAACAGAACTACTCCCCTGATTTACTGGTGACACCACTGACACACTTGTTGCAGTTTTACAATACTGTAATGTTGTTTTCAGATGAGGTAATGACCCTGTGCTGAACTAAACTGTAGTACTGTTTGTGTTCTTGGCTGCAAGTATAGCTTCATATACAGTGTAAGACTTAATTGGTTGTCATCAAATGCAAGATTAGAATTTAATTTTGCAGGGTTTAACATACCCACTCTTTTACCAGTTATGTGAGGAAGAGATGAAAATCTTTGTCTTTGCACAAAAGATTCACTGCAAAGCTATATTTTCCAACCACACACTTAATATTCTAGAACTCTTTCCATTTAGGGCCTTCCCATTAAAAACAATTGGAATTTTGCCATTGACTTCCATGGGGAGCTGGCTCTGGCCATCTGAGACATGTCAATGGGAAGTACATAGAAGTTTGACAGACCAAGTCACTTGTATCATATTTTGCATCTATTTCAAATGTATGACAGCAATTAAAAAAAAGCTTTGTCAACAATTGAAGGCAACAAAAAGTAACTGAAGATAATATTTTTTGTTTATTCTTCAGTGTGATGATCTAATTAATGTTGTATGAGATAGAGATGTAATATTTTGGTAACGTATTTAAAATAAAATGCTTTTAACTTTCTAACAACTTGGAAGTCAGACTGAAGGCATATGGCTAGATAACTGAAAGACAAAATTCAAGTGCATTAGTAATTTATAGTGTTGCTCCAAAGAAAGCGTTCTGCCACTCTTTGTATCAGAACATGATGTGCTTGGGGGAGGGGGGGAAAGATTAAAGCAGTAAAAAGCTTTCCTGTAAAGTAACAGGTGCCCTTAATATGACTCTTATTGAAGAGCTGATGATTAGGAAGCCAATGTAATTATGTTTCACAAGCAGAGCAGAACAGTCTCTGAAACATACTAAAGGCAAAACCTTTTGATTTTGTTCCACACATTTAATCAAAAACATATTTAATCAAAAACAATAATCTTATATTTTGTCTAAATTTAAAAAGTCTAAATAAATTAAATGAAGGATGATGAAATATTCCTAGGGAAAAAAAACTTTAGAGACAGGAAGAGAAACACTATAAATGACCCACGAACACTTATAGTGGGGTTCACAAAGATACTTAAGTGCCTACCCCGCATTGGAATCAAAGGGAGTTAGGCACCTAAATACCTTTGAGTATGCTACCCTTATTTTATTTCATAAATGTAATGGGCCCACTTCTGTTGTGGTTGTGCAGGAAAGACTTGTGCTTCAATAGTTTCTACAATGGCCACGTATATAGGATTTTTCCCTGTGCAAAGACTGTAGGATCAAGTCCAACTACAATTGGCCTTTAGTACATCAGTTTAATTGCAATTAAATAACGTTATTACAATTAAAAGGTGCTTAAAGGGGAAATTTTGCCAAAAGGGCCTGATTGTGCAAACTTTAAACCCAATGGTGAGTGCTTATGTGCTAGTATGGATTGCAATATTATTATTAACATGGATAGAAAGTTATTGTCAGCTGGGAGAAAGACTGTTACTTGAATGGAAGATACAGTCCATATTAGCTGCTTTGAGGAAAATGGAAGATTGACACCAAGTAAAACATCCTAAAAACTTAAATTCTCAAATGCCAAGAACTCTACACTGAAACATCTTGCCTATCTCTGAGTACCATAGATATCTTATTTAGGAGATATGTACAAGTATTTGTAAAGCATCCAGATCAAACTCTAAATCTGAACTGTACTTTTTTTGTACAATGTTTTTGTACAAACAAAGCTTGATTCTGTCTTTTGTGTGACCCCGGATGTTACATGGAAGTATTACATTGTCCTGTAAGCATTGTTTGACCTTCATCTAAGTCTTAGCTGGAGACTGGCAGGTTAAAAGGAAATATTACAGAGAAATAATGATGATTGCATAGGCCAAACAGCCAGAAAAGCAGAACAATTCAACTCTCCATTTTCTTTACTGACAAAACAGTACCACTAATAATTCTTCATTTATGTCACTTTGACAGCTTTGAAAATGTTTTTCTTTTCTTTCCCTTTTGCTGTAAGATCAATGTCAGCATAGTAACACCATGCCTCCTTATTTTCAACAATAACAAAATATATCAGGAATGTATATCTGGAGTTGATGTCATAGATTCCAAGGCATGAGGAAGGAAAATATATACAATTTAGGCTAAGATTTAAAAAAAAAAGGGGGGGGGCACCTAATGTTGGGCTCCTAAGTTCATAGACACCTGAATAAAAAGCAACTGATGGGTGTTCAGCACTTTTGAAAATCAGTCCACTTCTTTAGATGCCTAAATATGGTCTGAGGAGCCTAACTGTAGGCACCTATGCTTGGCCTTAGACTAGTCTACATACAGTATACATATGCAATCAGTAGCTACTGATTTTGGGCACCTAACTTGAACTCTCTCACATTGAGCCTCCAGAAGTATTGTCCACTTTTGAAAATGTTGGCTTTAACATTTACACTTAAAAAATAAGATAATCAGACATTTACCAGCAAATAGCTTTAATTATAGTGCTGCCATGTTACATGACTAAAACTCAAAAGCAGTCTTACTGGTTTAAGCGGCGTGCTATGTTTATATATTGCATTCTTATAATGCTGCTACATTATTTATATTTTCTCCTATTTGATAGTGTGTGCAAAAGGTCAAGTAGTAACTGGCCAGTACCGAATGCTTGCAAAGCATGGTGGATACGTATGGCTGGAGACTCAAGGAACTGTCATTTACAATACACGCAACCTACAACCTCAGTGTATTGTCTGTGTCAACTATGTACTGAGGTAAGTTATACAGAACCCAAAAAGTGCTTATGAACATTATGCTGTAACACAAGCAATTAGGGGAATTTTTGAAAGGTGTATTTTACTTCGATATTCTGAAACCAACTTCGCCAAGCAAGATAGATCAAACACAACTGTTGGACTTTTTCTTTCAATAATGTCTATTTGATACAAAATCTATTGACACATGCCTGCAGAAGGCTTTTATTTGCATGCAGTAGAATTTCTAGTCTGTTGGGAGGACCAGATATAAAACCTGCATGGAAGATTTGGAATAATTGCTTGCTACCAGGTGGAGCAAAGAAGTTTTAAGCCTAATCTCTTGTAAATATCACCAGGAAGAAGTACCGTATATACTCGTTCATTAGCCCGTTCGTTTATAAGCCGACTCCCCAAGATGGTTAGGTAAAAATAGCAAAAACTGTATGACCCTTTCATAAGCTGACCCTATATTTCAGGGGTTGGCAAACTTTGGCTCCTGGCCGTCAGGGTAAGCTGCTGGCGGGTCAGGACGTTTTGTTTACCTGGAGCGTGTGCAGGCATGGAGCCCCTCAGCTCCCTGTGGCCGTGGTTCGCCATTCCCAGCCAATGGGAGCTGAGGGGCTCCATGCCTACAAACGCTCCAGGTAAACAAAACGACAATGTATTAGATATTCAATTCAATGATTCCATAGAGTTTAAAATCATCACATTTTGGCGTAGACCCGTTTATAAGCCGACCCCCCTTCCCCCCCCCCCGCTCTTTGATACGTCACTTTTTTACCAAAATATTCGGCTTATGAACAAGTATATATGGTAGTTTTCCTCAGCAAAGTCAGGACCACAAAGTGATCTACTGTTGGCAAAATTAAATATTGTGGTCATAGACTAGGCCAAAAACTGCAATCTTGTAGAGTGAAACTGATCTGGGTCATTACTATATTAATTACACACCTATAAAACTGGAGTAACAGTGGTGAATCATCCCCCAGAATTATTGAGCAACTGCAGTTCCTCTTTGCTTCAAATTAAGTTCTGGGTGCTCAGCAACTCCAGCTCCAGTTGTTTCACGTTAGGCACCAAAAATTAGTGGCAGTTATGAAAATGTTGGCCTTTGCCTTAAAGTTGTAACAGTTCGTTAACTGTTTATACACTGACTTTGTTTTAGAGTGCAAAATGTCTAACAGATCTAATTGCCTTGTTAGTGAAATTGAGAAGAATGACATTGTGTTCTCAATGGACCAGACGGAATCTCTGTTTAAGCCTCACCTGCTGACAATGAATACTATTTTTGATAATGGGGTCCCAGTGACTGAGAAGAGTGACTTCTTGTTCACAAAACTGAAGGAAGAACCGGAGGAGCTTGCTCAATTGGCACCCACACCAGGCGATGCCATTATTTCTCTGGATTTTGGTTAGTACTGTAGCATGAAGCAGCATGCAGTAAAAAATAACCACAAAATACTTCTTGTTTTAACAAATGCAAAGAACAACAATGGGACTGATCTTGCTCTTCCTTGCACTTGGGAAAATCCGGTGTGACTCCATAGAAGTCAAAGGACTCACACCAATGAAAAAATTCTGTGAGCCAGATGACAATCAGGCCTATTATTTTTTCTTGATTTATACTAAAACCTTAGAATGTGAAACATGCACATGGCAACTGGGAGATGCTTGCTTGCTTATTTATTAAATAGCTGCTAATGTGTCATAGCACAACAGAATTGTCAGGCTGAAAGAATGTGTCAATCTTGTTAATGTCTGTTCAGGGACACAGAATTTTGAGGAAGCCTCTATCTACAACAAAGCTGTTGTTTTGACTCTAAACAAACAGTGGCCAGTGGAAGTGAAGACCCATACTTCCCAAGGTGAAAAGCTGACTATGCCATCATTTACTGTGCCCCAAGTTGCACCAGGCAGTAGTACTCCAAGTGCAAGTAGCAACAGCAGCTGTTCAACGGTAAGAAAGACCTTTGAACTGAAAATTAAATTATCTAATCTACAAACTACAAGGTAAATAAATGGAGTGTGATGTTTTGTATGTAACTCCCATCAACATCAGTGGGAGGTACATGTGTACAGTAGTGGTCTCGTACTTATGAAGTGACCGAAGTAACTATACACACATTGTACTGTATACACATTGAACAAAATAATGAGGATCATAAATCAGGGCTAGCCCCTGCACTTAATACTTATTTCCCAGCCACCCTCACACTAGTCTTCTTTCATTAAAACATCCTATGTACAGCTGCTAGACCAAGCCACCACTACTTCTAGGTGGATTAGCCAGTAAAAGGCTGCTATTAGATAGTGCAGCCATTATCAATACGCCTTTAACAAAAATCCTGGCATATTACCTTCATTTGTTCATTAGGTAGAAGCTGTAGCCATATTTCAGTGGTTCCCAACTACTGGTACATGTACCAGTCCTGGCACTTAAGGCTTTTCAGGCTGGTACCATGGATTTCCTCTGTCCCTCCTTGCTCTGTGCTGGGCCTCAGTGAACTGCTGCTGTTTGCCATCCATTCATTTGTGTACTCTCTAACCGAAAACTTGGTTTGCTCTGAACTAAGCTGGATGGTGCACAACTGAATGAGAGGCAGTAGACACTGCACTGACTGGAACACATGAGAGTTTAGTCTGATCAAACTAGCATAATTGCCCCCTAGAAGTTGGAAGGTGCTGACTTAGCATAGCCAGCAGGTCATTCCTGCAGGATGCCCCATTTATTTTGTAAATGCTGGAAGAGGAAAGCCTGAGCCCCTGCTTACCCCTTTCCTCTTCAGAGCGATTTAAAAGGGGATGTCTCACATTGTCAGTTTAAATTTATTTTTACACTATATCCATATGGTAGACCATTTCTATCATTATCACATGCAACACTTTTCACCATTTCTTAGTGATAAAAGTAATAAACTTCTTCGAGTGCTTGCTCATGTTGATTCCATTCTAGGTGTGCGCACGCCCAGGTGCACGTCCGTCGGAGATTTTGCCTTAGCGGTACCCGTAGGGCCAGCTGTGGCGACCTCTGGAGTTAGGGTTGCCAACTTTCTACTTGCACAAAACTGAACAACCTTGCCCCACCCCCTGCTGAGCCCCTCATCCGAGGCCCCGCCCTGCTCCACCCGCTTGCTCTCCCCACCCTCACTCATTCACTTTCACCAGGCTGGGGCAAGGGTTTGGTGTGCAAGAGGGACTCCAGGCTGGGGGGTGGAGCTGAGGGGTTCGGAGTATGGGAGGGGGCTCCAGCTGAGGCAGGGGGTTGGGAGGGGTATGGGCTCTGGACTGGGGGTGCGGGTTCCAGGGTGGGGCCAGAAATGAGGAGTTCCGGGTGCAGAAGGGGGCTCCGGGTTGGGGTAGGGGTACGGGGGGGGGTGAGGGCTCTGGCTGGGGATGCAGCCTCTGGTGTGGGGTTGGGGATGAGGGATTTGGGGTGCAGGAGGGGGATCAGGGCTGGGGCAGGGGGTTCAGGCACAGGGGAGGGGAGGGCTCCGGCTGGTGGTGTGGGCTCTGGGGTGGGGCTGGGGCTGGAAATGAGGGGTTTGGGATGCAGAAGGGTGCTCTGGAATGGGACCGAGGGGATCAGAGGGCAGGATTAGGATCAGGCCTGAGGCAGGGGGTTAGGTGTGGGTGCGGGGGTGGGGCTGGGGATGAGGGACTTGGGGTGCAGACTCCATGTGGCACTTACCTTAGGCAGCTCCCGGAAGCAGTGCCATGTTCCTCCTCTGGCCCCTACGCGGAGGCGCAGCCAAGCGGCTCTGCTAGCTGCCCCATCCGCAGGCACCACCCCCGCAGCTCCCATTGGCTGTGGTTCCCGGCCAATGGGAGCTTCAGAGCTGGCAGCTGGGGCGGAGGCAGTGTGCGGAACACCCCGGCTGCCCCTACGCATAGGAGCTGGAGGGGGGACATGCCGCTGCTTCCAGGAGCTGCGCCGAGCCACAGCAGGCAAGGAGCCTGCCTTAGCCCTGCTGCACCGCCGACGGGACTTTTAACGGCCTGGTCAGCAGTGCTGACCAAAGCCTCCAGGGTCCCTTTTTGACTGGGTGTTTTGGTCGAAAACCAGACACCTGGCAACCCTATCTGGAGTGCTGTGCTCATGTTGGATATATCAGGTGCCGCTGGCCCTACGCCCTCTCAGTTCATTCTTACTGCCCATGTTGGTCACACATTAAGGGGCAGTGGCGGGTCTTCAAAAACTTTTGTCCCCGCACCCAGAAAGAGCAAGACATCTGCCTCAGGGCTCTCCTGATGGAGTCTTCCCTCCGCCTGGCTTCCAAGCCACCCAGACAGGTCACACCAAGTGCCTTGGCCTCCATGCGCAGCGCACCGCCAGGACCTGACTCCTACTGGCACTGTTCACCTTTGCTGGTGCCGAAGAAAAAGGCCAAGAAGTGCTCCTTGGCACTGAGCAAGAAGGCCCAGGTGTCATCTACCACGGGACCCGGGCCTGCCCGCCAGACTATTCCAGAGCTACGCAATCGTACCTTCCCAGCTGGGGCGCCCAGCCCCATTAAGGGTCTGCCACTGACTCCTGGGAGTGGTATGGGACCCACACTCCTGTCTGCACCTTCGTCATCCCACGCTCCCCCAGTGCAGAGAGAGTACAGGTCTCCACCTGCTCTGAATACCACCCCAGTGCCGCAGGACCTGGCTAAGGCTCCCAAAGAGGGCAAGCCCGCCGTTAAGACTCCTCAGGAGACAGGGGAACAACACTGGTCACCAGATAGAAGACATTGATCATCGCTGCCACATTGGGAATCCAGGGGCAGATCCCAATTGTGTCGTCAGTCACCCAGGTGAGCTTCCAGATCCCCATGGTGCTACTCTCTGGTATGGGGTCAACGCTCCCCTTTCTGTTCCCATCATCACTCGCTGTCTTGACGGTCATCCTCTAGGCTTCGGTCCTGATCACTAGCATGGTGGGAACGTTTCCTGTCCCAGTACCAGTCCTTCCGGCACTGGTAGCACTCTCCACACTCCAGTTACCATTGAGTTATGCCCGGGCAATGGTCACCAGTATCCATGACCAGCAAACAAACACAGAATTCGACTGCTCCTTCCCAGTTACCGGAAGGGGGTTCCTCCTGTATGGAGGGCCAGTAAAGCCCGTCGCCATGGTCTCATCGGCATCACTGGGCACTGGTGCCCCTCAATGGCGGCACCGCAATGGCAGCATGGCCAGTGGCCAGCGCAGTGGCCTTATTGGAGCACGTGGGGCGTACTGGTTGTGATGATGCCTTCTTCGCAGCACTCCTCAATGCCTGCAATGGAAGATCGGACGGTGGCTCCACCGGCACTGGACCTGGTACCGAAAGCCCGTTCTGAGGTCAGGGTGGAGGAACCTGTTCCCACCCCAAAAGCCTCTTTCTCCAACAGTGGTCAAGACCCCAGCACCTCCACCGGAGGTCTAGTCTTCCTCGTCATCCCTAGACGAGGCGGTCACGGGACCTTCCAGAGCTACCCCACCAGATGACAGGGAACATCAAGACCTTCGCCGGTGCGTGGCCGAGGACTTTCGGCTTGAGGTACAGGAGATGGCAGAGCAGGAGGACACCCTCTTCAACATCCTCTCGGCCTCTACGCGTTCCCAGGTTGCCCTGCTTGTGCATGAGGGAGTCCTCAAGATAGCTAAGGCCTTGTGGCAGACCCACTCCTTCATCCCGCCCACTTCAAAACGGGCTGAGAAAAAGTACTTTGTGCTGGCCAAAGATTTTGAATACCTCTATACCCACCTGCCCCCGGGCTCACTGGTTGTATTTACAGCCAATGAAAAAGACAAGCAGGTCCCCACCTCCTCAACTCCCAAACACAAAGAGGCTAAGAAACTTCATTTATTTCAGAGAAAAATTTATTCCACCTCCAGCCTGCAGTTTTGGGTGGTGAACCATCAGGCCCTGCAGGGCTGGTACAATTTTAATCTCTGGGACGGTCTCAAAAAGTTCCAGGAATCCCTCCCTCAGGGTTTGGCCTAAGATTTTGCAACTCTGGTGGAGAAGGGTATGATGGTGGCCAGATGCTCCCTGCAGACTGCATGGAACGTGGTGGACTCGGCGGCAAGGGTGGTCACATCGGTGGTAGTCATGCAACGTAGTTCCTGGCTCCAGACAGCAGGCCTCTCCCAGGAGATGCAGGCCTCGATCCAGGACCTCCCATTTGACAGAGTTGGTCTGTTCTCGGATCAAATGGATGCCAAGCTGCACGGTTTGAAGGACACTAGGGCTACCCTTCGCTCGTTGGGCATGCACAGGCCACAATCAGCCAGGAAGCCCTTCCGGCCAACACTCTGGCAACCTCATCAGGGACCTACATGGAGAAGGGATGCTAGTTTCAGTCATCGTTGCCTTTCTTGCTCCCGCTCGCGAGCCCAGTCTGGGGCCCCCAAGGAACCAGGGGGCCAGAAGTGATCGGTCGTGGATTACATCGGACCTCTGGGTCCTGGATATAGTGGCTCGGGGCTATACCCTGCAGTTCTTGGCCGCCCCTCCTTCCCACCCCTCCTTCCCACCCCCTCATTTTCCCGTCCCTCTTCAGGGACCCTTCTCACGAGCAACTCCTCGTTCAGGAGGTAGAGAAGATCCAGGGCTTGGAGGTTCCTTGGGACATGGAAGGATGAGGATTGTACTTCCTAATCCCAAAGGCCAAAAGGGATCTGCATGGCCTCAAGAAGTCTCTCAAGAAGTTGAAGTTCCGCATGGTCTCCCTGCCCTCCATCATCCCTTCCCTGGATCTGGGGGGCTGGTACACCACTCTCAACTTAAAGGATGCTTACTTTCATGTCTCCATATTCCTGGGCCACAGGCGCTTCCTGCGTTTATAGTGGCTGGGCGTCACTTCCAGTTCACAGCGTTACCCTTTGGCCTGTCCTCAGCCCTCAGGGTGCTCACAAAGTGTGTGGCGCTGGTAGCGGATTACCTGAGAAGTTGAGGTGTCCAAATCTTCCTATATCTCAACGACTGGCTCATCAAGGGCAAGTCTCCGGAGCAGGTCCAACAGAGCCTCAATCTGGTGTGGTCCATCTGCAATGATCTAGGCGTGTTAATAAATGCAGAAAAGTCCACATTAACGCTGGTCCAGCTCATAGAGTTTATCGGAGCAGTTCTCAACTCCACGTGAGCCAGGGCCTTCCTTCTGGAAGTGCGCTTCCAGGCCATTTCAGACATGATTGCCCACATGAAGAGCCATCCGCTTACCACAGCCCACATGTGCCTGCGGCTAATGGGCCACACATTCGCGTGCACATACACTGTCAGCCATGCCTGTCTTCATCTATGACCTCTGCAGGCGTGGCTGGCCTCAGTCTATATCCCCATCAGGCACGCCTTGGACCGAGTGGTCACAGTGCCAAGCCATGTCCTCTCATCCTTGGACTAGTGGCTGGATCCCAAGTTGGTGCTGCAAGGGGTTCCCTTCGTGTCCTTATCTCCGTCCCTTACCCTGGTCTAGGACACGTCGGACCTGGGCTGAGAAGCCCATCTGGGTGAGCTCAGCACCCAGGGCCACTGGCTACACAGCGATCTGGCCTTTCATATCAACGTCAGGGAGCTCAGAGCAGTTCACCGGGCCTGCCAGGCATTCTTGTCCCACCGGAAGGGCAGGGTGGTGCAGGCCCTGACGGACAATACATCAACAGGCAGGGCAGAGCTAGGTCTTTGGCCCTTTGTCAGGAAGCACTCAGCCTCTGGGATTTTTGTGTGTGACATGCCATTCATCTGATAGCTGCCCACCTGCCCGGAGCCAAGAACATCCTGGCAGATCACCTCAGCAGGACCTTCTTGTCTCGCCACGAATGGTCGCTCCATCTGGAGGTGGTCAGCCTGATCTTCCGCAGGTGGGGGACTCCCCAGGTGGACCTGTTCTCATCCTGGCAGAACAGAAAGTGCCACGTGTTCTGTTCTCTGCTGGGCAGAGACAAGGGCTCCCTGTTGGACGCCTTCCTGATCCTGTGGTCGGGAGCGCTGATGTACGCCTTTCTGCCAGTGCCGTTAATCCACAGAGTCCTGCTCAAGGTAAAGCAAGACAAAGTGACGATCGTCCTCATAACACTGGTGTGGCCTCGTCAACACTGGTTCGGCATGCTGCTGAGACTCTCGGCAGCCACCCCGCTGCAGCTACCTCTTCGGCTGGATCTGCTGTCCCAGAACCACAGCAACCTGCTGCACCCGAACCTGGAGTCGCTGCACTTGATGGCTTGGCTGCTGCGTGGCTGAGTACGGACGAATGGGGGTGTTCTGCTGGTGTCCAGCATTCCTGCTGGGCAGCAGAAAACCGTCCACCAGAGGTACATATGTGGCACAGTGGAAGTGGTTCACATGTTGGGTATCGGGCTGACACATTCATGTGGAAGAGGCCCTGCTGCAGGACATCCTGGACTATTTACTGCACCTTAAGCATCAGGATCTGTCACTATCTTCGATCAAGGTACATCTGGCAGCCATTTCGACGTTCTCCCTTCCACTTCAAGGCCAGTCAGTGTTCATCCATCCCATGACGGTGCGCTTCCTGAAAGGTGTGGAGCGCCTTTACCCGCATGTCCGAGACCCAGTCCCCCCTTTGGGACCTGAATCTTGTGCTGTCCAGACTCCTGATTCCCCCCTTCAACCCCTTGGCTTCCTGCTGCCTCCTGCAAGGTCTCCTTCTTGGTCACTATAACTTCGGCCTATAGGGGGTCCAAAACCAGGGTGCTCATGTCAGAGCTGCCCTACATGGTCTTCTGTAAGGACAAAGTCCAGCTGTGTCCGCACCCGGCCTTTCTGCCCAAGGTCATCTCCCAGTTCCACACATTTACCTACCAGTCCTTTGTCCGAAGCCTCATGTGAAGGATGAGGAGTGCAAGCTGCATACCTTGGATGTCACATGGGCGCTGACGTTCTACACTGATAGAATAAAGCCGTTCCATAAGTCAACACAGTTGTTTGTTGCTATTGCTGACAGAATGAAAAGTTGCCCAGTGTCAGCCCAGAGAATCTCGTCTTGGATCATGGCCTGCATCCGCTGCAGCTACAAGCTGGTGAAGGTGCCCCCGCCAGTGATCGTGGTGGCTCATTCGACTATGGTGCAGGCATCGTCAGCTGCCTTCCTGGCGCAGGTGCCGATCCAAGAGATCTGTCAGGCCACAACCTGGTCGTCAGTCCCCACATTTCCGTCGCACTACGCACTGACCCAGGAGGCTCGAGACTATGCTGGCTTTGGCAGAGCAGTGCTGCAGACTGCAAGACTGTGAACTCTGAACCCACCTCTGTTGAATCTGCTTGTGAGTCACCTAGAATGGAATTGACATGAGCAAGCACTCGAAGAAGAAAAAACATTTACCTACCTTCTGTAACTGTTGTTCTTAGAGATGTGTTGCTCATGTCAATTCTATTACCTGCCCTTGTGCCCCTCAGTCGGAGTTGTTGGCAGGAAGGAACAGAGAGGACATAGGGCTGGTGGCACCTGATATACTGCGGCATGAGCACGGCACTTCAGAGGGTGCCACAGCCGGCTCTACAGATACTGCTAAGGCAAAATCTCTGACAGCCACGCAGGTGGGCACGCGCACACCTAGAATAGAATGGATATGACCAACACACATTGAAGAACAACAGGTACGAAAGGTAGGTAACCGTTTTTTCTGTTGGAGACCAGTGTGTGTTTATTAGAGTTGAGTAGAATATTTAGTTTGTAGAGATGCTGTAGACCCAGTCTTGTTGTTTGTTTTGCATAGCTGATGTTCATTACAGCACAGTGCACGGACAGCACCATATCAAAATCAAGTACTGTGATAATCTAGCTGCTTCTTAAAGGCTTCTTTTTTATTCCTGTGCAGCCAAGCAGCCCAGAAGACTATTACAGCTCCTTAGATGAAGATCTTAAGATTGAGGTGATTGAGAAGCTCTTTGCCATGGACACAGAGTCAAAGAACCAGTGCAACTCCCAGGTCAGAGGACAGTAGTATTTTCTTGCCCACAAGCGATGAAACAATTCTCCCATAACCAGTACTATGGATGACCACGCTATTGTAATACAGCACTTAATTCTCAATGCTGCTCACGGTTCCCATTCCTCAAGAAGATCCAGAGAGGGTCAGTGTAGCCAAGAAAGAGTATGGAGATGAATGGAAAGCGGGCAAGCTGCGAAGTTTGCTGATTGAGTGCATCTCCTCAAGATCCTGTGCCAGCAGGACTCCATCTGGAATTTAACGTTGCTCCTCCTAGGGGAGGTTATATGATGCAGGGGCTATAATGAGCTCTAGTTCTTTCAGCTACAGCTTAAAAACTAGGTTAACACTTGAGGACTGATCTGTGCACAGATTGAGACAGGCACAGTGGAAATGATCCAAACTTCTCCAGTTGGAGCTGCCACTGCTAGAAGTAGAAATGCCTGCCATGAGGTCAGCTTGCTGAGCTCCAGTCAAATGGGTAAACCTAGGAGATGACAGGAAAGATTTTCAAAAGCACATGCACAAAAAACGTTTATGCACATACGAATGCCTCCAACTCGCGACAGACAGCCCTTGGTTTGCACATGCACATACAGCCCTTGTGAGAGTGTGCAAGTGAATTTTAGACTTAACTACGAAGCAAATCTTTTCATTCATGTTTGTTTGGCATAGACCTGTATCGTTCAATTAAACAGTGAAAAATAGCTTTTCAAAACACCGATGGGCAACCAGGAAACATGCAACAAGGCGGGGACAGGGAAGTGCACACGTTACATGTCACACACACCCCAATGGCAAAATCAGAATAATCACTTTGGACTCCGTCTATTTCTTTCTCCTTTTGCTGGGTTCATAACTGATAAAAAAGCGACATGGAAATTGATTGAAAACTGCTTCCAAATAAAAGGCCTGAGACCTCTTTTTAGACTACTTCTCTCCATGCTTCGGTAGCAACTTTGTGAGCAGAGACACTCCCTTTGTATACACCATAGTTAGGGGGAGGATTGTTATTTAAAGTGTTCTAGATAAGAAAAGGCACAATCCCTGCCCTGGAGAGCTTACAGTCTAAGTTTTGACATCACAGAGCAGTGACAGCAACAGAGGATGGGTAGGGAAGGAGAGTGAAATGCTAGGCAGGCAAGGGGGAAGGAGGGCAAACATTGTGTGAGAACTGGAGCACAATAGAAATAATTGTTACCAGAAACAATTCAACATCAGTTTGCTCGGATGACTTCAAGGGCATATGAGACTTTTCTGCCCTGCTTGCAGCTCCTCCTGATGGTCATCTGAATCCTCCTGGTGGACCTGGGGCTTGTAAGGGCTAGATCTGGGACTGTTGCTGTGATGGAAATAGGAGGAGAGGGTGTTGCTGATCTGGGTGGATGGGAAGCTCTCTTCCTGCTTCTAGGTTGAGTTGCTTCTGCGTGGAAGATGCAACATTTAGATGCAGTCAGCACCCCCACTGAAAAAATATAGAAATGAATGTGTTAATGTCCTGCAAATGTGTTAATGTCCTGTGAACTGTGTTTAATAGGCCTTTTGTGGTTTTGATACACATTTTCTATGAAATTAGATTTTGAATAACTTATTTTCCATTAGTCAGGAGTGGTGTGAAGTTGAATTATTTGCCACACTTAAGCATTGGCAGACAAGTTATTCAAAGCCCAGTGGAACATCTGCTCCAGTTCAACCCACATTGACCTCCCAAACTGCATTGGGGCATCAGCCTTCAGAAAGTGCTGTGCATATGGTAGCATGACTGGTGTAGCATGATTTTCAGTCTTGATTGCTGTTTCTCATCTGCCCTGCAACCTTATCCCTGGTGATATCAGAAACAAGTATATAATTCATGAAAACAGACATTTCAGTATGGAAATTACACGCATCTTTAAATAAGGATCTGCCACTTTTAGTATTTCATTTAAGTAAATTCAGGTGACTCTTAGCTATACAGCAGGTATAATAATTCTTCAGTCTTACATTCACTGAAATTTCATCTTCCATGTACACATTAATTGCCATGTGCTTTTTATTATTATTATTTATACAGACTGATTTCAATGAGCTGGATCTTGAAACCCTGGCTCCTTACATTCCCATGGATGGAGAAGATTTCCAGCTGAGTCCAATCTGCCAAGAAGAACGTCCTCTTCCTGAAAATGCACAAAACACCCAGCAAAGTTTAAGTAGCATGAGTACCATTTTCCAGCCCCTTGCTCCTGCCTCTCAGAATCAGTTCCTCTTGGAGAAATACTGCCAACAGATGTCAAATAAAAACATGAACCCTGGTCGTGGACCTCTGTCATCTGTGTCCTTCAACACCATGAACAAGTCCTCACTGCCACCATACCATGCGCGAGCCAGCACACCACTGGCTTCAATGGTTGGAAGACCAAGCACCCAGTGGCCACCTGATCCACCAGTACAGTATGTTCCTGCTAAGTGGAGACTAATGGATAAATACTGTGGGTCCTTAGCAAGTTCATCATCAGGGCCACCAGTGCACTCTCCCAACATGTCCTTGTATAAGAAAAGGTAAATCTGTCCTAATATGCAAGCTGTTAGGTGTATCTCTCCTTGAGACTTCTGTGCTGCAAACCTTGAAAAAGTCTATTTGCCCATTCTGCTGGAATTATTTGTTTCAACAGAATGGAATATTAGGAGCCCAATTCTGCTGTCCTTTGAAGTGAACAGCTTTGCCCTTCCATTGACTTGAATGGGAGCAGAAGTGGGCTGATTTTCACCATTATCATCAGTGTACTGATGTGTGGATTTGTGAAAATGTACATGTCTATCACAAAACCAGAGAACAGTTTTGCAAAGCTGCTTTACTGACGCAGACAATGTCAGAAACAGATCTGGTAGGACATGGAGAAGGATGGCCCAGTGGTTACAGGGTAGCCAGAGAGCTGGGTTCAGTTCCCTGCTCTGCCGCAGACTTCCTGTGTGACATTGGGCAAGCCTCTGAGCCTCCATTCCCCATTTGTAAAGTTGGAGGTAATAGCACTTCCCTACCTCATAGAGCTGGTGGGAGGGCAAATACATGAAAGATTGATGCACTCAGATACTACAGTCATGGGGGCCATATAAATACCGTAGGTAAAGAGCTTCAGTAATAGTCTTAAGCTTATTGTTAAACAGAACTCATCCTTAAATTTCAGATTTTCAATACAGCTTATTTATATTTATTACTACTATCATGAGCATAGGGTAAGGACCAGGATAGAAGCACAGTGGTCCAGTTCAGACAGGTCACTTAACAACTTTGTGCGTCAGATTCTGGATTTGTAACATGGAGATAAAAATACTGGCTGGTCTTCGTAAAGCTCTTTGGGACTCACAGATGACAAGTGCTCTAAGTGCTTTAGGGTTGTTAATACTTTTAAAGATGTACAAAATGGTGGGTTTCATTTGCTAAAAAAATTGTAACCATCTCAGGGGTGTGGGCACGTGCAGTTTTATACCTGCAGGATCAATTACTTGTATGCAGTTGCTAGCCTTTTTGGCTATGTAACCACAGAGCTAGATATTGGTCCACAAACACTAACATGTGGAGCCATAATTGTGCCTGCAAAAATGGAGGGCAGGTTAATCTCTGTTAAAAATTTGACCTACTCAGTCATACAATTTTTGTTTCACAATCAAGGTTTTGCTTCTAGATTGTGAGGTAATGAATTACCAGGACTTTCGTTAACACTTGATTTTGAAAGTTCCCAAGCATGATGGCAATAAGAGTACTGACAACTGGGTTAGCTGTCCAGGAAAAATTCTGCATTTGCAGTCTAGCCTGTCCCACCGTCCTATGCCAAATGAACCTTAATGCTTTGAAAGATCAATCAGACCCAAATAGTTTATTTGCAAACTACTCACTCAAGGAAGGGTCTTTTCTTTACAGATCACTGGACAGTTTTGAGCAACGGGGCATAGATATAAACCCTGCAAGAATTGCTCTTGCCAACAGTTTGAAACTGAAGCGACAGATGGATTATGAAGATCAACCATTTCAACAGCTGAGTGGGGTAATCTGTTATAAGGAATTCAGACACTTCAAACAATGACCATTACAAAAGGGTTTTCATTTTGATTAGTTATGTCTATTTCTGGTTTCTTTATCCAACTGCAGGCGGATTTGTCAATGATGAACCCATCTCATTTAATGTGGAAAAGGATGAAAATTCTCAAAGGTGAAAATTGTTCATTGGTTACTGAAAAGAAGTCCCTCAGCACAAGTGTCCTTACTGGTAAGACATAAATTGATTCTATAACGTTCGTTTCTAGATATTATTTTAGGACCATTTCACTAGAAACAAAGACTCTGTGCAGAAATTATCATACCTGCCATTTTCATGCCAAAAGCAGAAGAACTACCATAAACCAAACGTATAGACCAACAACTGTTAATGCAGTCAACAGTGCTCGGAGTTGGATTGTCCTGTAAATGAAAGCTTATATATTGTTCTGGGGTTCTCTATTTCCCAGGGAGCCTGATGTGATAGTTCCACTATAGTTCAGATTTAGGGTCACTGTGGCCTTTTGGTATTTCCAGTAATTTCCACAGCATCAGAGTTTTCATTTTAAAAGTTTATACCTTCTGGTTGCAAAGATATTCTTCTAAATATGAACCACTGTTGTGCAGTAGGTCCAAGGCCACAGGAAGGCAGCCGAAAGTAAGTGTGATTTCTGTGTTAAGACATCAACTTAGTGTGAAGTATTAAAATTCCAATTCTTCTTCTTCGCACTTAGGACAGTCACAATAGAATGGTCTACTGTGTTATACAACCCATCCCGGTATATGCAGCATCATTTATTCACAACTAGGTTAGGAGAGTGTTTAGCCAGTCAATGGTTCTGAAGAAAGAACCCTCAAGTGCAGGTAATGATGAGTGATCAAAATAAGGTGGTTATCTAAACCCACTGTAGATTTCTGAATGAATTCTTATTAGGAAGAAACAAATAATTTAATCTACACACTGTGTATAAATAATTCAGTGAGCACATTAATCCTTTAAGTGAAAAAAGATTGAATCTAGCCTCCTGGTCTTAAGCTCTCTCACAAAATGGCCACACTCATTTGGCACAGTGATGTAATCTCTGCTCCAGGGAAGCTGTGACTGACTAACTAGTGAAGGTGGTCTGCCGTAGCTTTGAAGCAATGTAGTAAAGTTTGCCAGCTATACTTTCATTACTATAGTCAAGGACTCTGGGATGCTCAATCCCGGGACTTGTGCTCCCAGAAGATATGTTGGCACATTGTAACACAAAGGTAATTTTTAAAAACCAATTGTCACGTTTAATTTTAGATGAGTTTATTCGTAACTCACAGAGAGGTGTGAGCCAACCAATGAACCAACTGCAGCAGCGACAGCAGCAACTCTCCTGTGGAAGCCCTGGTGATAATCAGAAAGCAGCATTCTCCCCTCAGTTTTACAGTTCCCATTATCAGAACTTCAATGTTCAACCAACTCATAAAAAGTCAGGTAAGGGGCTATCACAGACAAATGAGAAAATAGTTTTGCTCTTTGGTTTCAATACAGATATGAGGACTGATGGCTTATAAAGGGGAGTTAGAGGACAATGAACTTCAGCCCAAATCTGTATAGTTCATATTATACTGAAGTGATGAAATTCTGAATATATATATAAGTTTATATCTAGTTTGACAGTTTGTGCATAAATCCCACAAATGTGTGTCTCTAGGCCATATCTTATGCACAAACTTACACACTTCATATAAATTCAACTCAGTGTTTTGTTTTTTCTCTCTCTCTCTCTGAATATATATATGTGTGTACATTTAATATGAACATTTATATTGCACACACTATCAATCAAGTATTTCAATAGCACCCATCAGCACAGTCTCAACAGGAAGCCCCATGCATGTATGTACTTATATAAAATTCTTCCTCCCCAAAAATGAATTAGACGTGATCCAACCCAACAACTTTGCCCCCTGTGTGACGCTTAAGTTAAATGGAGATTGAACCAGGGAACTCTGTATGAACTGGCAGCTCAGAATCCTCCCATCAGATTGTAGCATAGAAGCTGCCAAAATAGCCATTTCTGGAATGCCATTAACCAGGCCTGATTTTAGTCAGTGCATCCACATTGTTGCAGACCCACTAGTCATGCACAAACTCTCCCCTGCTAGCCTGTACCTTATTCCTCTTCTGTGTGACCATGTAAGCCCCTGTGCAGTGGATCGATGGTGGTTCTGCTGCATTTAGAGCATTCCAACCCCAGAGAAGCAGGAGAGAAGGCTCTGACCCTTGAAAAGCATTAATTTTAAATATCCAAAGTTGAAAATCTAAATGGCCATGCATTGGCATCTGTATCCTTGAAAACCCATGAGTGGATACGCTTCAAAATAAGTGTCCAAAGGCATAACTGTCAGTGGAAACCTATATAGATATATAGATATAAGTAAGCCTCACGCATTCCTCTAAAATTATACCTCACTAACATCAGATAGAGCCATTTTTCCTTTAATAAGGACTGTTGTTTAGCAAATGTATTAAAATATATCGGCTAAAATAACAAGCTTACAATGCCTTGCTAGTGCATACTTCACAGTTCAACAGGCACATTAAATGACATTATAGCAGTTCACTTTTCTGACTAATGAAAATCTTCCTAAACAAATTTAACAAGAATTAAAAAAAAAAAAAATTTAACAGTGAGTGGAGAAAACTTGTCCACTATTGCCTTTTCCCAGCACCCAGTACTGTCTGTGTCCTCTTTATATCAAGTTATAGCTGAATTCTCTCCATTTCTTACTGTCCTTTCCTCCATATACTTGGACTTCGTAACTTTGATCTCAACAAAATCTGACGCCCACCATCAATCTTGGTAAATAAAGGAATAAAAGTTGAAATGACATAGCGCAATGTTAAATATGATTATCGCAGTTCTTTTTCATAGTTATAAATGTAACAACTGTGTAACTTCAGAGTGATTTTATGTTTGGCAGCTTGTGCATACATTTTTCCCTGCAACTGAAAGTATGAACAAACAGCTTACTACAACAACAGCACAATCACAGAAGTGAGTCATAGTTCAGCAGACGTAGGTTTGACTTTATTTTATGGTCCTTTTTTTAAAAAAAATTAGATGAGGTACATGACTGCAATTGGTGCTAATTCAGAAAACTATGTGGTTTACTACAGGTTTCCTGTTTTGAACTAGAATGATTTCCCCTTTAAAAAAGAAAATCTTAAATGACAAGGAAAAGAAAACATGTTTCACTTCTTGCTAAAATTTCAACATGTGAGATTATTCTCAGTTTTAAATGTTGTTTGGCATATATAGATTTGAACTGGAAGATGTAATGCTGTTTTCAGGTGCCTGAATGTTATAGAATACCAAAGAAAGCTAAATGAGGGAAAAGTTAACCTTCCCCACTCTGTTTAGATAGGCATCATTCACTATTTTACACTTTTTCTTTAACACTCTATTTCAGGAGTGACAAGTCGTCTGCTTGGGCAGTCTTATGAACCCTATTTGTTGCCTGAATTGACCAGATATGACTGTGAGGTGAATGTCCCTGTTTTGGGCAGTTCTACACTTCTGCAAGGATGTGATTTGCTCAGAGCTCTTGACCAGGCAACCTGAGTAACCTTGCACTATTCCTTGGCCTATACTGTTCAAAACAGCGTCAGTTTTTAAATATATTTTTTCAAGTAGACAATTTCTAATACCCAATACACTTTTACAAGATTTTACTTATGTATTGAACTTGTCCACATTACCAAATAGTGGCCTTTTTGAAGTTACTCACTTTATTATTCTTATTAAAAATATACATCTACTGTATTTTTCTCTATTTCAATAAAAGTGTTCTTTAGAAAATTTATATTATTTCCCCTCCTGCCTGACTTGTAATTTATATTCTCTGACATTTTCTTCAGTATTCATGCTAACAAAACTGTGGTGTAAATGTCTCTCTAATACTTTGGCTCCTGAACTGCAAAGATTGATGTTTATTGCCAAAGATAAATGAAAACAAACAAAAAAATCTGCTTTCCAACCACAGTTTGTGTTGACCTTCTAAATTAAAATGCTCCATGCCCCTATTGTGTTTGTACTCTCTATTTCCCAGCACTAATTATATTGTAAATTCACATCTTTGGGGGGAAAAATAAAAGACCTCACACCACCACTTTCTGACTCTCTCCCCCTAAATCAGATACTATTTGCTGAAAGAAATGTGAAGGGTAAACTGCAGAGTTTGTGGGTATCTGCAAAAGTTGCACAGTGTAGCTTTGTTTCCCTAACATGGGCTGGATCCTCAGCTGCTGAAACTGGTGTTGCTCTATTGCTGTATAGAGAGCTACATTGTCGTATGCTAGAGGAGGCTCTGCACCTAGGTCTTCATCTGTGATGGGGTTTCATGGGTTTTTTTGGAGGGGGGGTATTTCTTTTCTTTTTTTACACAAAATGTAACTGAATTTTTGAAATTTCTGTTTGGGTTATTATGTATTGGTACTTTTGTTATGGCTAAGACATAGAACCAGAACCATACTCACTTTTTAAGAGCTGTTTTTGGCTAGCGCTGGTAACACTCATGATGGTGTTACCAATATTGCAGGACTGTAAGGATTTGTCCAAAGGCCAGTACTAACACTGCTAATTACCAATTAAGTTGATCTTTTTTGTGAGTGCATTTTATATGCTAGATAGCAACATAATCCACACTCATGACACATTAAAAATAAAAGTTAAAATAGTATTTCCCTTTGCCTACTTCCCTTTGCCTTTTACTGAGTTACCCTAGTAAAAATAAGATGTTAAGAGTGTTGGACCGGGAGGGTTTTCTTTAGTATTTTAGCTTTCCTTGTATTGTTGATAGCCTTTCAAGTACACATAATCTTACAGTATGTCGTCATAAGGCAATCGGACATCTTCAGAACCACCATAAAAACAACTCTTGTTATCATGAATTTATTTAAAGGGCAAGGATTCAGTTTTGTTCCCGGAAACCTCTTTGCCTTTGTTGGAAAATAAGAGTAATGATATTGCTCTGTAAAGTCTAGATGTTCAGTGGAAAACCAAGAAAGGAAGGGCAAGGACCAAATCCCCGATAGTAGACATGTTAAGACAAACTATTTCCTCTTGCCCCTAAGCTAACAGATCCTCCACTGATGTAAATCAGTGCCAGTTTACACCAGCTGAAAATCTGGCCCTTAAAGTTGTCCCCAAACTCAAAGCCATTCTACTCAGACTTCCAGCTCCACTGAAGTCTATGTTCCATCAAATCCCTTTGTACTATGCACTAACATTTACAGGTAGGGAGCATTGTGTTCATTGAGCACTTCAGAGCTCATTGTGTTTAAGTGATACTTAACCTTACAGACTTACAAACTGAAAAAATAATTGAAAACCTTTTCTGTTGTTGGTACATGTAAAAAAAAGTTATTAGTGTCCCTCAGTACCTTTGAGAACTTTTTACCAAAAATAAGTTACTTTTAAAAGGAACCTATTGCTAAGTGAGAAAAAAAAACACATTCAAAAGTATCTGATGATACTTAGCAAAGCAGCTTTGACAAATCTGCAGTGGTAATGACTTGAGTGCTTGAAGGGTTAATGACACTTAAATATTGCTCTTTTATTTTTTTTTGTTTGTGTAATTTCAGCATTAAAGATGTTATACCGTAACAGTTTACTAGACACTCAAATATTCCATGCTTAATATTAACCAAACCTAGCATCATTATTTTATGATCTATATTTCTGAATTTTTATTGACAATATAATGACTGTATGGGAACTTTAACTTGATAAGGAAATGTATTTTGACACTGATACCTTATTAAAGTATACTGATCCGAAATTCTTTGTGACTCTTGTTTGCTATGAATTTGACACTTGATGTATTATTGTAAAACAAAGTATTTATTAAATTATTTACAGAAAATGAAGGTTTGCATTGATCTTTAAAAGCTTGAAAGAAGAACAAAAGCTACCCACATTTAAAAACTAGAAAAGAATATTAGAGCAACATCAACCAAAGGCATAAAGACACGGTGTTGTATTATCAACCTTTCCATTCATTAACTTCAACGGATCCTGGACCAGCCCTCAGCATGCGGAGGGTTAAAGATAAATTCCCATACCTTCAAACATATCATGCCATTGAATCTGACTGTTATTTCAATAGGGACTGTTTTAAAACTTATGGTATAATATGACCCACTGAATTTAGAAAATCAATAGAAATTTGCCAGAGTGAGTACATGCAATAGTTTGATTTAACGAATACCGTAGATAATGATCTTAGACACTGAACTGCCACTCACTGCATTTATTCTCTTATACTTTTACCTTTGATTTGTAGTGTTTGACAACAGTAGTCAAGCCTATCGTACTGCTAGCAACAAGGGTGCCTCTATGAATCATGATCTTCCTAATAAATTCTTTTCTCCCACTGCCTTGGATGAAGTTTCTGTCTCAGATATCAGGACCTTCATGCAAGCTCCCTCCCCAGGGTTTAGATTGGAATGCCAACAAGCAGGTCAGCTCTTTTCCTAAGGTTTTTACCAAAGCACATCCATGGACAGGCCATTCAAAGGCAGCAAATACCCTGGAGGAAAGCTGATCACTGATGCAGAGCATCCGCAGTTCCAACGGAAGCCAATATGAGCTGCAAGTGCTTAGCAGTTCCAATCCTTGTCTAACATGCAATATGTATAGCGCTCCTACAGAAGCACTGTGCAAACATTAACAAACCATCACAGCAGCCTGTAGGATAGGGAGGTATTATTGACTCCATTTTACAGATAGGCAATCAGCCAGTGACTTGCCCTCACATAATCCCTGTTAGAAAGTGTTCTTGCCAAGACATCCTCTTTCTCTCACCCCATGCCATTTCTCATGCTTCCCCCCCCCCCCCCCTTTTTGAGCTCCTCTGACTTTCTCTTGCAGGGGTGTAATCAGGAAGGCCAAATCACACTTGGAGTTGTAGCTAGCAAGAGATGTTAAGAGTAACAAGAAGGGTTTCTTCAGGTATGTTAGCAACAAGAAGAAAGTCAAGGAAAGTGTGGGCCCCTTACTGAATGAGGGAGGCAACCTAGTTACAGAGGATGTGGAAAAAGCTAATGTACTCAATGCTTTTTTTGCCTCTGTCTTCACGAACAAGGTCAACTCCCAGACAACAACGCTGGGCAGCACAGCATGGGAAGGAGGTGACCAGCCCTCTGTGGAGAAAGAAGTGGTTTGAGACTATTTAGAAAAGCTGAACGAGCACAAGTTCATGGGGCTGGATGCGCTGCATCCAAGAGCACTAAAGGAGTTGGCGGATGTGATTGCGGAGCCATTTGCCATTATCTTTGAAAACTCATGGCGATCCGGGGAGGTCCCGGATGACTGGAAAAAGGCTAATGTAGTGCCCATCTTTAAAAAAGGGAAGGAGGAGGATCTGGGGAACTACAGGCCAGTCAGCCTCACCTGAGTCCCTGGAAAAATCATGGAGCAGGTCCTCGAGGAATCAGTTCTGAAGCACTTAGAGGAGAGGAAAGTGATCAGGAACAGTCAGCATGGATTCACCAAGGGCAAGTCATGCCTGACTAACCTAATTGCCTTCTATGACGAGATAACTGGCTCTATGGATGAGGGGAAAGCAGTGGATGTGTTATTCCTTGACTTTAGCAAAGCTTTTGGTACGGTCTCCCACAGTATTCTTGCCAGCAAGTTAAAGAAGTATGGGCTGGATGAATGGACTGTAAGGTGGATAGAAAGCTGGCTAGATCATTGGGCTCAATGGGTAGTGATCAATGGCTCCATGTCTAGTTGGCAGCCGGTATCAAGCGGAGTGCCCCAAGGGTCAGTCCTGGGGCCAGTTTTGTTCAATATCTTCATTAATGATCTAGAGGATGGCGTGGACTGCACCCTCAGCAAGTTTGCAGATGACACAAAACTGGAAGGAACAGTAGATATGCTAGAGGGTAGGGATAGCATACAGAGGGACCTAGACGAATTAGAGGATTGGGCCAAAAGAAATCTGATGAGGTTCAACAAGGACAAGTGCAGAGTCCTGCACTTAGGAAGGAAGAATCCCATGCATAGCTACAGACGAGGGACCGAATGGCTAGGCAGCAGTTCTGCAGAAAAGGACCTAGGGGGTTACAGTGGACAAGAAACTGGATATGAGTTGACAGTGTGCCCTTGTTGCCAAGAAGGCTAATGGCATTTGGGGCTATATAAGTAGGGGCATTGCCAGCAGATCGAGGGACGTGATCATTCCCCTCTGTTCGACATTGGTAAGGCCTCATCTGGAGTACTGTGTCCAGTTTTGGGCCCCACACTACAAGAAGGATGTGGAAAAATTGGGAAGAATCCAGCGGAGGGCAACAAAAATGATTAGGGGGCTGGAGCACATGGTTTATGAGGAGAGGCTGAGGGAATTGGGATTGTTTAGTCTGCAGAAGAGAAGAATGGGGGGGATTTGAGAACTGCTTTCAACTACCTGAAAGGGGGTTCCAAAGAGGATGGATCTAGACTGTTCTCAGTGGTACCAGATGACAGAACAAGGAGTAATGGTCTCAAGTTGCAGTGGGGGAGGTTTAGGTTGGATATTAGGAAAAACTTTTTCACTAGGAGGGTGGTGAAGCACTGTAATGGGTTACCTAGGGAGGTGGTGGAATCTCCTTCCTTAGAGGTTTTTAAGGCCCGGTTTGACAAAGCCCTGGCTGGGATGATTTAATTGGGGATTGGTCCTGCTTTGAGCAGGGGATTGGACTAGTTGACCTCCTGAGGTCCCTTCCAACCCTGATATTCTATGATATTCTATGATTCTTACACGAAGCATCCATCAGCCCCACGTTCAAATACCTAGTCCAAACCTGCTTCCTTTGCCTAGCTTTGTCACTTATGGACCATCGGGCCTTGCTGTTGTATTGGTGTGTATAAGTTTATTCAGACATCTGACTCTGGGTGCATAAGCCACAGTGAGCACCCAAGACACCAGCCAAAAGCAATACATGTTTTATATATAATATATGTACCCAAAAGCAAGCCACAATAAGAGAAGCTAATGGATTATTATTAAGGGTAAATTAACTTGAGAGCAGCAGATTTCTTCTTTTAACTATAAATGTATTTGTAGATGAATAAGGATTTCCTCACTGACCTCTCTTAGCTGATCAAGTAGCACATTAAGGACCATGATATTAAGACTTCTTCCTTCTCCACTTAATTGGTCTTACTGAAAGCATTAAACAGCCCAGAGCAAGGCAAGGAAAAGTGAAAAAGCAAGTTTAATCAATAAATGTAACAAGAACTGGGGAAATATTTATAGATCACACAGTAAACCAAGGAGTTCACTAAACACATCTTAAAGCCAGATCATAGCTTCTTTCTAACCCATAACTTGAGAAGGCAGCTGGGAGCAGCCACTCTGGCGCTAGAAAGGGAAGCTGCAGGAACAAGCAAAGCCTTCCAAACTCCATCTGAAAAATGGTGGCTAGGTTTGGTGTCCTCCCGTCCCCCCAGAAAAAACCACTGACGGCTACTGTTGCGCATGTGCACGTGTGGTGGGTACTAATCACAAAAGCTCAGTCTCCTGTGCCTAGACTCCATTAAACAATGGACTCATTAACTGTCATCACCACACTGAAATATCAACAGGTTACCACTGCCTTTCCCTGCTTATGCATGTTCCTGAACTAATGGTATGTTGCATCTCACAGTATGGCCAGGTCTCGACTACAAACTGCTGCCAGCATAGCTATGTCAGTCAGGGGTGTGAAGAGGTGTAAGTCCCTGACTGATACAACTGTGCTGGCAAAACCCCTAATGTAAACACAGTTCTAGTTTATTCCAGTCCCTCCCCCCTTATTTCCCCAGTGTGGACTCAGGTTTGCCCCTATGAACTGTGTCACCCTAGGAGTGCTTTGCCAGCGGCAGAGCGCTCCTAGTAAGAGCTGGCCTAAGTCAAGATCATTTAACTACATCGCTCTAGCTTGCAACAAACCATTTTTATTTCTTTGGCCAATTGTGTCCACTTCAAGTAGTCAGGCACAGCTCCTGCAGCAGAAGAACTTGCTCAGCTGTTACGCTACCACCTGATTCAGTAGAACTAGCACTAGTTCCAGTATTCTTCCAGTATTCTATTGCCATTATTTATAGTCTGGTAGCGCCCACAGGCGTCAATCCTGGCTGAGGCCCAGTTGTACTAGGCACCACATAAATACGTACGTAAATGTGGTCCCTGCCTGGTAGAGTTTACAGTCTCATTAAAGACACGTTGAACCAAGTGACTGAGAACCAAGGGAAGAGATATCATGTGGTTACTCAGCCTAATGACTTGCAGACCTTGCGAGTTATAAAACAGTTAAAGTTGTCCTCTTTTAAATCATTTAAAAATTCCTCTGACAAACAGTAAATCCCTGTGCTCCCTTCCTAGGGACTCCTTAGAAGGTCACTTCAGCTGGGAAAGTCAGCGCTTGTGTGGGAAGAGGCAGCTGCAATTGGTGATGAGGCCTCGAAGTCCTGGGTTCCCAGGGCAGGGGGGGTTGCTGCCCGCTAGTGTTGTATTACTCTGCTTATACTGCTCCCTGAGCTCATGGGTTCCCATACAGAACAGGAAAGGCTGAGTGAACATAAATTATGTCGTATACTGGAAGAATTGGTTCGCTCTCTGTATTTTTGTACATCAGTGTCACTCCTTCAGCCCATACTGGAGAACATGGCACAATGGCTGAGGTAGCCCAGGTCAGAGGCATTCTTAGCGAGATAATGCCAATCAAATTCCTGGGCCTGTTGTATTTCATAATAGAACTAATCACCTTTCTGACTGAAGTTTCTTATCTATTTCTTGAAAGATCTTGTTTGAGGCTTTTCAAACATAACAGATCAGTGCCGGACCTGACATCCAAAAACTTATCCTTAGGAATGACAAATTGGAAGGGGTAAATGTTTGTGTCTTTAGAAACAAAGCTGCAGAGAAATGAGACCTACATCCCTGAAGCTGCCATGAAACAGAAGGATGCCGGATTCATCGGGCTACAGCAATCCCCTGTCACCTAGTTTCAATGTGTTGGACCACACCCCCCCCCCCCCACCAGCCTAGTATTAAAAAAAGAATTGCCCATTATGACACTATACAAACCCTCACTCTGCTAGATAACTTACACAGGGCTTGAGTGAGGTGGAAAAAGGAGAGTGGCACCCTAGGTCTGTGATTGCTTCTACAAATACATTTACATACCATCACAGCCACAACAAGTGCCAGCACCCAAGCAGGGCTGCCCAGAGGATTCGGAGGACTGGGGCAAAGCGGGGGAGCTACAGCGCTTGTACTCACCCGCCGGCGGTCTGGGTCTTCGGCGGCATTTCGGCGGCAGAGGACCCTTCAGTCGCTCCGCGTCTTCGGCAGCACTGAAGGACCCGGGGCCGAAATGCCGCCGAAGACCCGGACCACCACTGGGCCAGGGCTCACGGGGCCCCTGCGGGGTCTGGGGCAAATTGCCCCACTTGCCCTCCTCCCCCCTCCGGGCGGCCCTGCACCCAAGCATGTGTTACAAGGGTTGTAGACCTGAGGCCACCTGCCTTTGAGGATGTATTGCACTTGGTGGAAACACTGTTGTCATTGTTCTATAGCACGGCAGTGGCAGAATGTTCGCTTTCTCCAATGAACTGAATCAAAATAAGCCCATGTGTAAGCAAGCAGCAAAGCACACGCTGGTACAAGCAAATGGCCCAAGAATAGATGCTTTCCAGGCCCATCAGACTATTCCTCTTGTTTTAAAGGGGTACCAGAAACAAACCATTTGTGGATAGAACCATAATGAGCAGTCAACAGCAGGCAGCTCTACCTGATGCTAGGATTCAGTGCTATTCTGCATGAGCAGCTCTAGACTCCTAGCTAGATGGATATCTGTGAATTTCTACTTGAATGAGAAATAATTGTTCCATAGTGTCAATGCTAACTCTTAGGTTTACATTGCTGCTAGCAACGGCATTTTACTGAAGCAAGGAAAGGAACTAAACATACAAGAGCACATGAGAGCTAGACAGAAACACAAAAAATGGGAGACTGGAAATGTGAAATCAAGGCACAACAGTCCAAAACAGAGCAGCATAAAAGTAAGAGAAATGTCTTTAGCTAATCTCAGGGGCAACAATGTTTCATTCAAATTGACTAGCGAGAGGACGAGACCAAACAGCAAGAACTAGGACAACCAAATCTGAAGACTTAGCTACCATTAGGCAAGGGATCAGAATTTTTTCCAATCTATCATTTCCCTAAAGCCTTGAAACAACTGTCTCAAGGCATCTTTATTCACAGGTATTTATGGATATAGATTCCCCTGTGTCAGGATGCAGCAGGGTTGGTGGAGACCGAAGCTTTTGCTTCTAGGTCACCAGTTCAAAACTGGCTCACACTGGGGAACGAGTCAAGGTCATTAGCAGTGAAGGCTGTTTGATACAGTTTTTCAGAGGCTCTAGAGTTTAGATTTTTTTTTAATCTAACGTGAGTATTTATTTCTAGGCAAATTATATCTTTTCTTTTTTAGTATCACTGAAGTCAATGGGACTAAGGTGCTTGAGTGTTTTGTTGGGTCGGGGCTAAGTAATGTGAACTGCATGAAAGGTGATGTTTTTAATGTTTATACTGTTTCCATTTTTTTCTGGTCACTAACTTTAAACAGAGAAGACTGTCAAAGCAGTCTTGCAATATTATTACAGAACTTTACCAGTCTGGGCACCAAAGCAACTCACCTGTCTTTTACTATGATCAATGGAGGAGATTTAAAAAAAACAAACCAAACCAAACAAACAACACCGCAAGTTTTACCCACCCATCAAAAAATAGTTTGATCACCCTGGGCGAGAAGGGCCGAGAATGCCAACATCATCTTTACAGTAAGAAATGATAGGCACATCAAGGGAAAAAAGTCACTGGACTACTGCAGAAAACCACTGGAATAACCTCAAGTTCTGAATTTGCAAAAATCAATTATATCGGTTTTATTATACCAGCTCATTTGATGAATAAAAATGTGCTTATGGTGAGAAAAAAAAATCACTAAGTATAGCACCTTGCTATTCCTCTTGTGTATGTGCTAAGTCACAGCTGCCTAGTTTTCTGTCAAAAAGTGTTTATTTCAGAATTAATAAAGCTATAGAAGACCAGAGCACACACTGCTGTATTTGATGCTTGTGCCAGAATAAACTAAAACCAGCTACATTCTGATTAGAGAGGCTTCATTGTCAGTGATGGTTGATGACATTGTACATCTCACTCGCTTTCTCCACGCACACACGCTCGCATGCACACAGATAAATTAAGGTTGTAAAGTTAAGCACTCAAAAGTTCGGAAATGCTAGAATTAAGGTTGCCTGGGCCCATATTATTACTGATAGAGCTGGCAGTGATGCCCATAGTTTAACTAGTCTGAAACTTTCCATGGTAAGCTTGTTTTCAGTTAGTCACAGCTTTGCCAAACTGTAACCATTTGGGCTGAACATTTTCCATGCCAGGTGTCTGCCTCAGACTGAATTTTTAAAAAAAGTTTCAGCTAAAACAGTTCAGCCATTTCCAAGAAAGAGATTAGGGAAAATATGTTGTTTTGCCCATTTTAATTTTGTACATGCTGTTACCTGGCATTTCTTAACTTTTAAGTGCTTATCTTTGAAACCTTAACATTCATTTAACATCTGTTTTTAGCTGTTAGACACAGAGAGCAGAAGAAAAACAGCACTATGTTCAGCTAGCAGAAGGAATTGCAGAACTGGTTGTTAACACCACCCCCACCACCCCATGTCAACTTGGAAATTGAGGAAATTTGATATGAAAAGTCATTTGGACAAATTCTGCTTGCTGTCATACCATTTGTGAGCCCTTTAAAGTCAATGGATTTGCACCAATATAACTGAAAGCAGAATGCAACCTCCAGATGGAAAACCCTAAACAACAAGATGTCATTTACACAGTCAGTTTTCAGAGCAGAACCTCACTGTAAGGCTTCAGAACACTCTTTGTGTCTGGGGGAATAAGAAGAGCAATCAGCATTTATACAGCGATATAGAGAAGCCCAATACTGTACATAACAATTTATTTCTTGCTTACAGTTTGGGTAAATTTTAAGACCGTTGAAGCACCAGCTTAATCTTTCCTCTTGTTGCATAGCAATGAATCTAGTAGGTCCTTCTATTGCTTTCGGTTTCCAGCGCAAAACCTGGTTAGACCATGCCCAGCGCTAATCAAATAAGTAGGGCTGTAAAGCGATTAAAAAAAATTAATCGCAATTAATCATGTGGTTAATCGGACTGTTAAACAATAGAATGTCATTTATTTAAATATTTTTGGATGTTTTCTACATTTTCAAATATATTGATTTCAATTACAACACAGAATACAAAGTGTACAGTGCTCACTTTATATTTATTTTTGATTACAAATGTTTGCATTGTAAAAAACAAAAGAAATAGTATTTTTCAATTCCCCCATTACAAGTACTGTAGTGCAATCTCTTTATCATGAAAGTTGAATTTACAAATGTAGAATTATGTACAAAAAGTAACTGCATTCAAAAATAAAACAATGTAAAACTTTAGAGCCTACAAGTGCACTCAGTCCTACTTCTTGTTCAGCCAGTCACTCAGAGAAACAAGTTTGTTTACATTTGCGGGCGATAATGCTGCCTGCTTCTTATTTACAGTGTCACATGAAAGTGAGCACAGGCATTCGAATGGCACTTTTGTAGCCGGCATTGCAAGGTATTTACATGCCAGATGTGCTAAAGATTCATAGGTCTCTTCATGCTTCAACCACCATTCCAGAGGTCATGCATCCATGCTGATGACAGGTTCTGCTCGATAATGATCCAAAGCAGTGTAGACCAATTCATGTTCATTTTCATTGTCTGAGTCAGATGCCACCAGCAGGTTGATTTTCTTTTTTTGGTGGTTCGGGTTCTGTAGTTTCCGCATCGGAGTGTTGCTCATTTAACACTTCTGAAAGCATGTTCCACACCTCATCCCTCTCAGATTTTGGAAGGCACTTCAGATTCTTAAACCTTCGGTCAAGTGCTGCATCTATCTTTAGAAATCTCCCATCAGTACCTTCTTTACGTTTTGTCAAATCTACAATGAAAGTATTCTTCTTCGAGTGCTTGCTCATGTTGATTCCATTCTAGGTGTGCGTGCACCAGAGTGCGCGACTGTCAGAGATTTTTTCCTTAGCAGTACCTGTAGGGCTAGCTGTGGCGTCCTCTGGAGTGCCGTGCTTATGTGTCAGTATATCAGGCACTGCCAGCCCCACATCCCCTCAGTTCCTTCTTACCGCCTGTGGTGGTCAGTTGGAGCACCTTTCTTGCTTAGCAAGAGCTAGCGGGTGTCTACCATTCTGAACTTCATGCCTTAATGCCATTGTACATTCACTTTGCTAGTCTTAAGTAGTTGTTAGGAAGTTTTTAAGTACTTGTTAAGTGTTAGTAAGTTAGTAGTTAGGGTCACAGTAGGACTTTGCCCCAGGTGGGGCATGCCCCGGTCTCCTGGGTTCAAGCCCCACTCGGATTGCAACAGGCCTATGCCTGTTAGTGACCCCCACAGCAGCTGCCTTCAGTGCCTGGGGAGTCACACGTTAAGGGGCGGTGCCAGATCTGCAAAAACTTTCAGCCCTGCATCCAGAAGGAGTGGGACATCTGCCTCAGGGGTCTCCTGATGGAGTCCGTCCTCTGCCAGGCTTCCGAGCCATTCAGGCAGGTCACACCGAGTGCCTCAGCCTCCATGCACAGCGCATCGCTGGGACCCAACTCCTACTGGCACCGTTTGCCATCGCTGGCACCGAAGAAGAAGGCCAAGAAGCGCTCCCCAGCACTGAGCAAGAAGGCCCAGTGGTCATCTATCAAGGGACCCGGGCCTGCCCACCAGACTACTCTGGAGCTATGCGATCATGCCTCTCCAGTGGGGCGTCCAGCCCCTTTACAGGTCCACAACTGACTCATGGGAGCAGTATGGGACCCACACTCCTGCCTGCACTTTTGTCAGCCCAGGCTCCCCCCGGCGCAGAGAGAACACAGGTCGCCATCTGTTCCGAGGATGACCCCGGCGCTGCAGGACCCAGCTAAGGCTCCCCAAGAGGGCAAGCCCGCCATTAAGGCTCCTCAGAGGACAGGGGAACAACACCAGTCACTAGATAGAAGATGTTGATCATCACCGCCGCATTCGGAATCCAGGGGCAGATCCCAATCATGTTGTCAGCCACACAGGCAAGCTTCCAGATCCCCATGGTGCTACTCTCTGGCATGGTGCCAACACTCCCCTTTCTATTCCTGGCACCACTTGCTGTCTCGACGGTTGTCCCCAGGCATCAGTCCTGATCATAAGCATGGTGGGAAAGTTTCCGGTCCCGGTCCCCCTGGCACCAGTACCGCTCTCAACGCTCCAGTTACCATGCAGTTACGCCCGGGCAATGGTCACCGGTAGCTACGACCAGCAAACAAACACAGGCATTGACGGCTCCTCCTTGGTTGCCAGAGGAGGGTTTCTCCAGTATGGAGGGCCAGTTCAGCCCATCGCCACGGTCTCATCGGTGTCACTGGGCACCAGAGCCCCTCATTGGTGGCACCACAATGACAGCACAGCCAGTGGCCAGTGCAGTGGCCTTATTGGAGCACATGAGGCGTACCGGTTGTGACGATGCCTCCTTCACAGCACTCCTCGGTGCCTGCGATGGAACATCGGACGGTGGCCCCACCGGCACCAGACCTGATACAGAAAGCCTACTCTGAGGTCAGGGGGGAGGAACCTGTGTCCACCCCAAAGCCTCTTTCTCTGACAGTGGTCGAGATCCCAGCACCTCCACCGGTGGTCCAGTCTTCCAGAGCTAGCCCGCTCAATAACTTCAAGGAGCATCAAGACCTTCTCCGGCATGTGGCTGAGGACTTGGGGCTTGAGGTACAGGAGATGGCAGAGCAGGAGGACACCCTCTTCAATGTTCTCTTGGCCTCTATGCCTGCCTGGGTTGCCCTGCCTGTGCATGAAGGGGTCCTCAAGATAGCCAAGGTCTTGTGGCAGACCCACTCCTTCATCCCACCCACCTCGAAATGGGCCGAGAAAAAGTACTTTGTGCCGGCCAAAGGTTTTGAATACCTCTATACCCACCTGCCCCCGGGCTCGCTGGTTGTATCTTGCAGCCAACGAAAAAGACAAGCAGGTCCCCAGCTCCTCGACTCCCAAAAATAAGGACACTAAGAAATGTGATTTATTTGGGAGAAAGATTTATTCTACTGCCAGCCTGCAATTTCAGGTGGTGAATCATCAGGCCCTGCAGGGCCGGTACAATTTTAATCTCTGGGATGGTCTCAAAAAGTTCCAGGAATCCCTTCCTCCGGATTTGGCCCCAGAGTTTGGCACTCTGGTGGAGAAGGGTACAGTGGCGGCCAGATGCAAGACAAAGCACTGATCATCCTCATAGCCCCGGCCTGGCCTCGTCATCACTGCTGAGTCTCTCCGCAGCCATCCCACTGCAGCTACCTCTTTGGCTGTATCTGCTGTCACAGAACCTGTTGCACCCGAACCCGGAGTCACTGCACTTGATGACTTGGCTGCTCTGTGGCTGAGTATGGATGAACGGGGGTGTTTTGCTAGTGTCCAGCAGGTCTTGCTGGGCAGCAGAAAACCATTCACTAGGGCTACATATGTGGCAAAGTGGAAGCGGTTCACGTGTTGGGTCTCAGACTGACACATTCGTTGGGATAAAACCCAGCTGCCGGACATCCTGGACTATTTACTGCACCTTAAGCACCAGGGTCTGTTGCTATCTTCGATCTAGCAGCCATTTCGGCATTCCACCCTCCGCTTCAAGGCCCGTCGGTCTTTGCCCATCCCATGAGGGGGCATTTCCTGAAAGGTTTGGAGCACCTTTACCAGGTCCCCACTTGGGCTCTGAATTTTGTGCTGTCCAGACTCATGAGTCCCCCCTTCGAACTCTTGGCTTCCTGCTCCCTTCTGCGTCTCTCTTGGAAGTTTGCCTTCTTGGTCCAGCTGTGTCCGCACCTGGCCTTTCTGGCAAAGGTCATCTCCTAGTTCCACACTGGTCAAGACATTTACCTACCAGTCCTTTGTCCAAAGCCTCATGTGAAAAATGAGGAGTGCAGGCTGCATACCTTGGATGTCAGACGGGCGCTGGCCTTCTACACTGATAGAACAAAACCATTCTGTAAGTCAATGCAGTTGTTCGTTGCCGTCGCTAACAGGATGAAAGGTTGCCCAGTGTCAGCCCAGAGAATCTCGTCTTGGATCATGGCCTGCATCCGCTGCAGCTATGAGCTGGTGAAGGTGCCCCCGCCAGTGATCGTGACGGCTCATTCGACTAGGGCTCAGGCATCCAAGAGATCTGTCAGGCCGCAACCTGGTCATCAGTCCCCACATTTGGGTCGCACTACGCACTGACCCAGGACACTCGAGACTATGCTGGCTTTGTGAATTCCGAGCCCACCTCTGTTGCTTCTGCTTGTGAGTCACCTAGAATGGAATTGACATGAGCAAGCACTCAAAGAATTAAAAATGGTTATCTACATTTTCGTAACTGTTGTTCTTCGAGGTGTGTTGCTCATGTCCATTCCATTACCCACCGTCCTTCCCCTCTGTCGGAGTTGTTGGCAAGAAGGAACAGAGAAGGCATAGGGCCGGTGGCATCTGGTATACCGCGGCATGAGTGCGGCACTCCAGAGAGTGCCACAGCCAGCCCTACAGATACTGTGAAGGCAAAATCTCCGATGCCCATGCACATGGGTGCGCGCGCACCTACAATGGAATGGGTATGAGCAACACATCTCAAAGAACAACAGTTACAAAAGGTAGGTAACCGTTTTTTCTTAAAATGACAACATGTGCTGGGTCATCATCCAAGACTGCTATAACATGAAATATATGGCAGACGGCGCATAACACAGAGCAGGAGACATACAATTCTCCCCTAAGGAATTGAGTTACAAATGTTATTAACACATTCTTTTTTTAACAAGCATCATCAGCATGGAAGCATGTCCTCTGGAATGGTGGCTGAAGCATGACAGAGCATATGAATTAGGGTTACCATATTTCCACAAGCAAAAAAGAGGACACTGGGGGGGAGGAGCCCCGCCCCTGCCCCGCTCCCATCCACTCCCTCCCACTTCCCACCCCCTGATTGCCCCCCTCAGAACCTCCAACCCCCCCCGCTCCTTGTCCCCTGACTGCTCCCTCCTGGGACCCCTGCCACTAACTGCCCCCTAGGACCCCACTCCCTATCTAAGCCGCCCTGCTTCTTGTCTCCTGACTGCCCCCTCCTGAGAACCCCCTACGACCCTACCTGTCCCCTGACTGCCCCAACCCTTATCCACACCCCCACCCCATATTCACACCCCCGCCCCCAGACAGACCCCCGGGGACTCCCATGCCCTATCCAACTGCTCCCCACCCCCTGACAGGACCCCCCAGAACTCCTGACCCATCTAACCCCCCCTGCTCCCTGTCCCTGACTGTCCCAACCCCTCTCCACACCCCTGCCCCCGACAGCTCCCCCCCACTCCCAACCCATCCAACCCCCCCTCCCTGTCCCCTGACCAGGGCCGGCTTTAAAGAGCCTAGGAATCGGGCTGCACTCCGGCCGGGGTTGCGGGACTTGGGGCCGGGCCGGAGGTGCTCGGCCGGGGCTGGGCCAGCGCGCTCGGCCGGAACCAGGGCCCGCGCTGCTGGGGCCCGAGCCGGGCTGGCGCTGCTGGGGCCCGAGCCGGGCTGGGCCGGTGCTGCTGGGGCCCGAGCCGGGCTGGGCCGGGGGTGCTCGGCCGGAACCGGGGTCGCCGCCCTGGGGCCGGAACCGGGGCCGGAGCAGCTGGGGCAGCTGGGCGCCGCTCGGCCCGGGCCGGAGGGAGCCGCTCGGCCAGGGCCGCGCCTCCCCGGAGCTCTCCTCCTTGCGCCCTCCCACCCCAGCTTACCTGCTGCTGCCTCCCGCTTGCCCCTGCTTCTTTTCAGACTTCCCGCGAAGATCTGATTCGTGGAAGCAGGGGAGGGGGAGGAGCAGGGGGTGGAGCGTTCAGGGGAGGGGGAGGAGCAGGGGGTGGAGCGTTCAGGGGAGGGGAGGAGGGGGAAGACAGCTGCGGGCAGCATGGTAAGGCTGCAGGGGATGGAGGGAGCCGGGAAGGGGCTTTGGGTGCCCAGCGGCGCTTGGCCGCCGCTTTTCTGTCTATAAATAGCCGACCGGGGGAAATCCCGGACATTTTTAGATTTTTAAAAATCCCCCCCGGACGGCTATTTATAGACCGAAAAGCCGGACATGTCCGGGGAAATCCGGACATATGGTAGCCCTAATATGAATGTTTAACATATCTGGCACATAAATACCTTGCAATGCTGGCTATAAAAGTGCCATGCGAACGCCTGTTCTCACTTTCAGGTGACATTGTAATTAAGAAGCGGGCAGTTGTTTAACAAAAAAAATCGACATTGTAAATTGCACTTTCATGATAAAGAGATTGCACGACAGTACTTGTATGAGGTGAATTGAAAAATACTATTTCTTTTATCATTTTTATATTGCAAATATTTGTAATAAAAAATATAAAGTGAGCACTGTACACTTTGTATTTTGTGTTGCAATTGAAATCAATACATTTAAAAATGTAGAAAAATATCCAAAAATATTTAATACATTTCAATGGGTATTCTATGGTTTAACAACTCGATTAATCCCACGATTAATCGTGATTAATTTTTTAATCGCAATTCCTTTTTTTGAGTTAATCGCGTGAGTTAACTGCGATTAATTGACAGCCCTACAAATAAACTCATTTACCATGTTGGAGAAAAAAAATATCAGGAGAGAAGGATTTGTCCAAACTCCCCAAGAAAGTTATTTTGATTGTGAAATAGTTCCCATTTCCTGTGCGGTGATACCACGGTCTGAACACTCAGGAATTTATATCGTGACTGTGTACAATGAACAGGGTGACTCTGCACACACTTTACCTTCTTCAGGCTGATCCAAAACCCGTTGACATCACTGGGAGTTTTTCCATTGACTTCAGCTGTTAGAGGAGATGGAAACAGCTGTCCAGACTGCTTGTAAACTCCATAATGCTTTTCTCAGCTTTTGAAGGGTGTTAATTCAAGTATGATGGATAAATTCTAATCTGGATGCTTACATTCTCTCTAGTTAAATCCTCCCTACAGCATCAATGGGATACAATATTCCCCAGAGCTCAGTATCTTAAATCATCAGTTAGCATTGCTGTGTGATGTTACAGGTTCCAGCACTGGGGCCTTCCACGTCTTGCTTCCCAGAGGGGGTTACATTTCAGGGATAGGCACTGTGATTACAACCTGGATATGGCAAAGTAATATCGGGGAACCATTCAGGAAGAAAAGCGCTTTAAATCACTGAAGGTGGCATTGTAAGGAGCTACAATACTGATTAGGTCCACAGTCTTGAATGGGGGGTGAGGAGGAGCTGCCCTAGGAGGAGTTCAAGGGCATACGCACATCCTCCATGCTCCTTGATGCCTGGAGGAGAGGTGTCAAATGTACCTTTCTTTATGTGGTAACATGCTCCCGCAGCACACCCTGCCCACTTCATGGGATGGGACCATGTTCCCTCCCCCTTGGTGATTTGCAAAGAACAGGACACATAAAAGAATAGTCCTTACCCTGCCTTGAGCACAGTGGATGCAACGGTTCCTGGCCTTTGCATGGGATGCAGATGGAGGGAGGAAGGCTTCTTGCATTATCTTGCCTCCATTTGTGCAAAGGACCAACAGCAATCTACTCCCAGCCTCCCCCACCACACACACACTTTTCACCAACAGATCTCTCCTTTTTCACATGTAAATGGTTATGCAAGTAAGATCCTTTCTGTTTTGTTGTTGTTATGCATGTGAACGGAGCAATCAGAAACATATGACAATTACATGTGAAAAACTGTACTAAGCTATTGTTGGGATTCTGGCTTAAATCACCAAACAAACAGGAAATATAGGGCAAAGACTAACTCCATCCTTAATCCAGCTCCATTGTTTCTAAGCACAACTGAGGTCTGAGCAGTAGGTAATTTTACATTTAATGTGCTGAAATACACAAGAGATCAGCTGAAAGCATGGAATTTCAACCTCATGTCCAATCCTTCTTGTTTAGAGTGGTTTAGGTCAAATCTTGACCTTTCCTCTAAAGGCTTTTTAAAGGGGGAAATGTTAATTTCATACATGACAGATATTTGATATCTGAAAGATGCAGATTTATTTACCTTTATTAAAAATATAATCCCATTTCTTAATTTTTTTGTGAATTGGCTCTTCTTCCCAAAAGACAAGGAAATTATTTCCAAGTGGGAAAGAGAAGATTTTTTTCAAATGGAAATAAAATTTACCATGCTTCTGAGATTAGTTTCCTTTTGCAGAAGCCAACGTGTTGGACAACAGCTGGCTTTTGCTTACTTCTGTGTTTGTATGTTAGCATTGTGACATCATCCACGTCAGCAGGGGTCTGCTCATTCCAAGGAAACACAGTCCTGGATTTCAGCTACCCTGGGCTCTGTTCATTGTTCCTCCTTTCTGTAAAAGGGACTGTTTCTTACTCAGTTGCAGCTACAAAGCACCACAGGAAGCCCTAGCCACTGATCACATCAAAATGGCTTTATTTTAAAAAGAAAAATAACCCTTAGCAATAGAGTAGGGCTTGGGTGGAGGGGAGAAAGACTCACAGATTTGTTTTTTAAAAAGAGTTAAAGCATACATGCAGTTTAACAAATCTCATGAGTCTCACGATATTTGGTGTTTTTATAATAAAGCACCAGCTAATAGAGTCAGGCCAGTACATGAGACTCAGCTTTCATTTTTAAAATGCTCTCACAGTTGTAAAGAAGAGCTTGGAAATGTGACCCTAAAGGAACCAACAGAAGAAGACAAATAAAAAGAATTTTTTACTGCATGAATCTCAATCTCATGATTTTTTGAGACTTGACTGTTGATTTTTGAATGCTTGATGTTGGCCATATTAGGCATGAAAAGTGCAAGAGAGAAAGCCTTGTGACTGAAGTTCTCTGTTTCTCCATGGAACAGGTGCAGGGTGGCTAGCAGCACAGGAACACTACCACATCAGTGTGCTGCAGTCAGGCTCTAGAGAGGGACCACCTCTAATGATGAGAAAGCAAGTTCAGTTCTCTATGGCAATTGGTCCTGGTCTATTATCAGTGACTAATGGTGGGGTTTGAGATGTGGAGAAGTGGAATACAATAACATTATTATTTCCTTTTGATCTATACTAACAAGTGAATTGGCTTGAACACACACTGCTTTTAGCATTTCTTTGGTATTCACACACACAAGTGAATTGCCTCATTGCTCTAATCTGAGCTGGTCTGCCAGCTAGTAACCAGTCAGACACCATCGCAAAAACAACCAACCAACCCAACTTTACTTGTAAATTAAGCCCAGTTGGTGTGTAAGTCAGATAGACCTATTAAACAGGGAGCCCCACAATGCCACAATCTCTTTTCAGAGTGTAAAGTCATATTTTAAAACATGCTGGGCAAATTCTGTTCCCAGTTGCCCCAGTTGACTTCATGGGGGATGTACCAGTGAGCAGAAGGCAGTCCATTATGTGAAAGTCCTGTCCTTGATTTCTGTACATGTTCATACAGGACAAGTTATATTCAGTTTGGTCAAGAGCAAAATCAAACCACCGCAAGTGCCAAAACACAAATCAAAGCCACCAGTTCATTGGCATCATTCTAAGCCTGAGCCCATTTGTCAGTTAGATGTTTATATCATTTGTGAATTAAGTTGCATCATACAATGTGGCTGGTGCATAATTCTTAAAAAACAAAAAAACAAAACAAAATCAACACAGCACTCATTATACTCAATTCAATGAGGCATAAAATAATTGATACAGTAGCTGTTCATTTTGAGATATGTCACATGAGTCATCCACCAGAAGAACACAGAAGACTAATTGTATCACCTTACTGCTAATGTTAATGGCCACTGATTGCAGCCTTTGAGGTCTGTCAGATACATTAAAAATAATATCAACAGGAAGCAAAACAACAAAAAGCAAAGAAATGCAGAGTTGATCAGAAAAGAGACCACACATCTTGGACTATTTTAGGTGCAATGACAGTTGTTAAGATGAAGCCCTTCTCTGCCTACCCATAATATAGTGCATTTCCTGCTTAACCACATTGACTTGCATTCGTTAGCTGGGACAACACATACATTTATGTAGTGCAGTTTGTTGTGTCTGTTTTTTTTTTTTTTAATACTTATTGAAGAGCTTTGGGGAAAATTGTCTCTGCACTTTTAGGGCCAGTCTTATCATGATAGAAATCTACAAGAAACTGGGTACGTTAAAAAGAGACACTGACACCAAATTCACAATCTACTGCAACCTTAATTTAAAAAAAACAACAAAACAACAATTAACCAACCCCTCCCCCAACCATCTGCCTGAAAATTCTGTTATTTGTATGGGTAACATCTACAATTATTATAACTCTTTGTTTACTTTGGTCCAGATTCTGCCTTCCTGATTCCCACTGAGTCGTACCTTATTCTTCAATGTACCATAGCTAAGTCAGTTCCCCTCATTTTGAGAGCCACTTTCTCCACCCCACCTCCCACTCCCACAACAGGAAAGAGGAAACTTTTGTAAAAATAGAAAAAATTGACTGTAAAATCTCAAGTAATTGGCAGGGGATTCCAGGACAGATGAAACATCTGAAACTACTTTAAATTAATTGTTTGAACCTGATTGGATGTTCAGGTCCATGGTATTTTGATTCTGTTCTTGGGTAGAGCTGGGTGAAATTTTTCAGCTGAAAAAATACAGATTTGGAGCTACCAAAACATTGCAAAAGTTATCTTTATGTTGCCAAGTTGTTCATTTCAGGAAAATATATCTGAAAAAGAAATTGAAATGTTTCCTTTTCATATTTTCAAAATGAAATGTTTCAATTTTTCAGTTAGAAGCAAATTTCATTTAAAATATTCCTTTAATTTTATTTTAAAAATCCAAAAATGTTTAACAAATTTTGAAAAAAACCCACACATTTTGATTTTGGTTACCCAAAACAATTTTTACCCATGGTTTCAATTTGCTGAAAATTTTCATTTTCAGTCAGACCCAAAGTGAGCTTAAAACAAAAACCAAATCCCCCCCCCCCACCTTTTGAAAATTGCCAAATGAACCAAAAAAATCCATATTCACTCAGCTCTCCTCTTCGGCAGCTCTCCCCTAGGGCAGTTTCTTTTAGCAAAGATTTATATTGGAAAACGTGTTCAAATATGGATAAAAAATGACAATTTCACCCAAAATGTTTTCTGTCCTACTCTATTGTGTATACATTCCACGGTTTGGTGCTATAAAATAAAAGCCCATCTAGTGGATGATACAGTGGACAATCTGCAGTGTTCAGGGTCCAAGAGCTGGTATAGAGCCCGTTTGAATTCCCTTGGGCTCCAGGTGTGCACAGGAGCCTGCCCCCACAGAACAACTTGCAGGATTGGGGTCATAGTAATGGATCTCAAGAGCACCATACCCTGATTAACAGAAGGGAAGGCATTTTGAAGATCGCAGAAAGAAGAAAGGTGAGAAGTACATAAAGTGAATCTGTCAAGCAATATTTTTGAGCCCTATAGGCAAAATCTTGTCTTCCTTCCTGCCAAGAGAGTAAATCCTGCAGGTCTACAAAGGCAAAACAGTAGCAAAACCACTTCTGTGGTAAGATCATTCAGGGAAGCTTTACAAACGGCTGGTGCCCTGGGGCATGGCTCTTTGGCAGTTCACCCCAGCAGTATGGAAATTCTGTGGGCTGTTCTTGGGCTGGAGTGTTTAGTGTGTGGCTATTGGTGCTACCAAATATGTTCATTCACTAGTCACAAAAGCCACTTTAGGGGGTTTCAGGGGTTGCAGGAGCATCTGTGCACTGGCAGGGCTGCTATCAGCCCCCTAGTGCCTGGGTGTCAGGAGAAAGATTCTGTCCCTAATATAGGTCATATGAAGTCCATTTACTCAGGTTCTGCCTGCGTTATGTGACTTTCACTGTACACACAACAGAAGAGAGAGGGAGGGGGCGGGAAGGAAGCATGGGAAAGCATTCCTTCCCAGGTCATTGAATTAATCTTGCAGGTGTACATTACACATCTACTTTATACAGTGAAAGGGTTATCTTACTGTAAGCTGCCCTAGGAAGCATTATGAAGCTGCACATCTGTGGGAAGCGAATTTTCCTTTCACATTTTATCACTATCCAAATACAGCTATATTTTTCAGCACATCTTACACTGCATTTAAACCAAGGTTACTGAGATTTTTACAGTGACATTTTACTATTTTTATAAATGTTTTTCCTCCCCTCTCTTGTTGTGTACTGTTCATGGGATAGTAATTCAATATCTTTTTTATATTTTAAAACCTCTAGCCTGGTCTCTTTCTAAGTTATTAGGATGTTTGATTGAGTATCATGCTGTATCTTGCCAGATTGTCCTTCCCTGAACGTTCAATAGTGTTTCAAAATAATTTTCAAGATGCTTTTAAAAAACAAAAAGGTAGATTAAGCAACTGGAACAGTCAGAGTTGAATTCTGATTTTATTCATACTGTCCTTCCACAACTTTAAAACTGACTTTGCTTCTGCATGAAAAGATAAATTCAAATTCTCAATTTAGTTTCAAAAGCTAGCTACAGAATAAAAATAATGCGAACCCCCCTCCCCATGAAAGACCACTCTAGCAAAGCACAAAACAAAAGTTTTCACAGCTGTAGTTTAGGATGGGAGGGTACAGTATGCATAAAAGAGGCTTAGTTGCAATTCAAGAAGATTAGTGCCCAAAGAGATAAAGCTTCATTACACAGCACTTTATTAAGAAAACTAGACCTTAAAAAAACATGCTGTAGTGATGTCTAAAAAACACAATGCAGCTCCTGCACCATAAGAAGTCAATGAGTAAAGAAATAGTCAAAATCTCCAATCAAGATGCAAATTTCAGCCCTTCCCCAACTCAGTTAAAAACGGTATTTTTTTAATAAGCAAGAAAATGCAATAGAGCACAGCTGAAGACATAGGTGAGCAGGATGGTAAGACGGTTCTCTTAGGGCTTGTCTATACTTACCGTGCTGGTTCGGCGGCAGGCAATCGAACTTCTGGGTTCTTGTCTGGACGCGATAAATCGAACCCAGAAGTGCTCGCCGTCGACTCCGGTAATCCTGCTCGGCGCGAGGAGTACGCGGAGTCGACGGGGGAGCCTGCCTGCCGCGTCTGGACCGCGGTAAGTTCGAACTAAGGTACGTCGACTTCAGCTACGTTATTCATGTAGCTGAAGTTGCGTACCTTAGTTCGAATTGGGGGGTTAGTATAGACCAGGCCTTAGAATAGTTAACTATACTCTGACTTCACAACACAACTATTTTCTTCATGTTTACTTTAGGTTTCATCAGTACGGATTTTCATCCATTATTCCATCATGTTTTCCTGTCCAATGTTTCCTTCAAACGATAACTACACCAGGCCCTCTTGTATTAACCTCAGCAGAGTCTGAGCCTCTTATAGCATCTCCCTTTAATGCATTGGAGCAGGGTTGTTTACAGGCTATAAAACTCAGCTACATCTAAATCTTAACAACTTAAACTGGTCGGGGAATACTGCTATCAAGGCTTTTCCACTGTAAAGCAACACAGTTTAGACATTTAGTACAATCAATGCATGTCAATGTCATGCTTCATTTTCATGCTTCATTTTACCAACCCGTTAATCAGACTAATGAGGCTCAGTGTGAAGAAATCCTTTTGTTTAAAGCTAAACTGTCCATGAAACAAGATTTATAATGGCCTTCATTTGCTTATGCAGTTTATTATTTACTAGTAATAGCAAAATTGCTGTAAACTTCATCTCCTAGACTTTAAAGAAAGAAGCTATATATATTACAAGTCCTAGATTAAATCTGCAAGCATTGTGATAGTGTGCTAATGCAGGAATGTCTTAAAAATTCATTAGAGGGTATTTAAAATAAAGACAGATATTTGTAATCAGATCTAAGTAAATAAAAAATATGAATTTGTAGCGTAAGATGACAGGATGAATGAAAATATTGGCAAGCAGTTTATTGCCTATGATTTAATGAACAATTCTCCAGCCAACCAGTAGGAAACCAATTTTTTAAAACGTATAAACAGTTTCGCCAATCTTGGCCTGAGTAGTTAGCGTTCTGATTAATTAAACGATCTAAGATCTGGGTCTCACATACACATACACGAATCGTAAAACAATCAATCACCACAGGAGAAAGACACTAATAGTGGGGGTGGGAAATCACGTATTCTTAGCTATGAACTCATTACAAGACTATATTTCAAGTCTGTGACATAACAGGGCCTGATCCTTCAATCTCTCCACACATGGACCTTCCACTGGCTGTAATGAGAGTTTTGCAGGCAGCGTACTTGCAGCATTATAGGAATTGCCATACCGAACAGAGACCAGAGCTCCATCTAGTTTAGAGCCTAGTCTCTGACAGTGGCCAATACCCAGGCTTTGCAGGAAGATAGAAGAGAATTGGACAACCATGGAATAACCTGTTCATAGTGGATGTTTCTTCCTCACCGCTCAGTTTGTGGATGACTTATGCCCCAAAACGCAAGGGTGTGGTTTAAAAAAACTTGTATCCTACTTTTGTGCCTGTGCATGTTCTCATTATCCATGTAAATATCCAATCCCTCTTGAAACCTACTGTGTTCCTGGATGCAGTAATAGATCTTGTGGAACTGAATTCCACAGGTTAACTATGCATTTGATCAAATATTTCCCTGTATCAGTTTTAAATAGGTCACCTTTCAATCTCATTGAATTGAATGTCCCAAAACTTCATTAATGCAACAAATAGGGTACACACCACTCCACAATGCAACCTTTGGAGCTGGCAACAGCCTGTAGGAATGGTTCAGTAAGGGGGATTCCAGAATAACTAGTAAAAGTGACTAAGGACTTGTCTATTCAGTGCATTAGTCAGCACCAGACAGGTGTAAATTCTGGTGCACACTAATGTGCTGCGCACTAACTGGTTCACACTAAAAATTCCCTAGCCCCGTTTCTACATTAAAACGCACTAGACCAGTCCTAAGAGAATGTGCCATTGTTTGTGTGGTGTTCCACATATTTAATTCCAGTATTTATCTGCATGCAATCCTGCTCTGTCCACTGTGTTTGGTGTAGTCAGACTGAATGGTGGAGGTGCTAGTTGGAGCAGGATGGAAGAGATGTCACTGTCACACCAGGGGAGGACCCTGAGGGATCAAGCACGCCTCATTTCAGTGCTGAGTTTTGTAGCTCTGCCTGCAGAGGTGCACACAGGTGTTTTCTTATGATGGGGATTGCCAGCAGTCTGGTGACATACATGACTATGGTCTCCAGAGCTTAGTGTGGGGTAAATGAAGGCAATGTCTCAGGAGAAATTCCCTAGACAAGAGTGGTAACATGGTGCTAGTCTGGGATGGCTGGTGTAGAACAGGCTCAGTTCTGAACCAATTCATTCCTCTTCAAGTTCTCCTGCAGTGCACTGACCTCCCCTTTCCCCCTTTAAGCAGCTAAGTCAGTTTCCCTCATTTTGAGAGCCACTTTCTTCTCCCCACCCCCCATGCTCACAACTAGAAGAATCAGCATCAGGGGGAATGGTGAACCTGAAGCCTGTTCCCCACTACTGGAGGCAGCATGGGGGCAGGAAGGGAGTTCTGGGTTCTTTCATCTATTGGAGAGCAGCAGAGCCCACTCCCTTGGTCTGGTGGAGCAGCCCAGGGGGTGGTGGGTATTTATAGGACAGATGGCCCTGCTTCCCTTCTCCTACACTTATGACATGAGAAAGGAAGGTGTGCAGTTTTCCCCTCTTATGGTTCTTCTGCTCTGTCAGCACTTCTCTGTGAACTCAGATCAAAGGTCCCTTTGCCCTGGTCTGCACTATGAGTTTAGGTCAAATTTAGCAGCGTTAGATCAATTTAACCCTGCACCCGTCCACACAACGAAGCCATTTTTGTCGAGTTAAAGGGCTCTTAAAATCGATTTCTGTACTCCTCCCTGACAAGAGGATTAGCGCTGAAATCTACCTTGCTGGGTCGAATTTGGGGTAGTGTGGACACAATTCAACGGTATTGGCCTCCGGGAGCTATCCCAGAGTGCCTCATTGTGACTGCTCTGGGCAGCACTCTCAATTCAGATGCACTGGCCAGGTAGACAGGAAAAGCCCCGCGAACTTTTGAATTTCATTTCCTGTTTGGCCAGCGTGGCGAGCTCAGAGGTGACCATGCAGATCTCATCAGAAGAGGTGACCATGGAGTCCCAGAATCACAAAAGAGCTCCAGCATGGACTGAACAGGAGGTACTGGATCTGATCGCTGTATGGGGAGAGGAATCCGTGCTATCAGAACTCCACTCCACCCCGGAGGACTGCCCAAGCAACAGAAAGCTGGCATTCAATAAGTTTTGAAGTGCAGTGTGACCTTGTCCTTCCCTCCTCCCCTCCTCCTCCACCCCACCTGGGCTACCTTAGCAGTTATCCCCCCATTTGTGTGACAAATTAATAAAGAATGCATGAATTTGAAACAACAATGACTTTATTGCCTCTGCAAGTGGTGATCAAAGGGGGGAGAAGAGGGCGGTTGGCTTACAGGGAAGTAGAGTGAATCAAGGGGGCGGGTTTTCATCAAGGAGAAACAAACAGAACTTTCACACCGTAGTCTGGCCAGTCATGAAACTGGTTTTCAAAGCTTCTCTGATGCACAGCTCGCCCTGCTGTGCTTTTCTAACTGCCCTGGTGTCTGGCTGCACGTAATCAATGGCCAGGCGATTTGCCTCAACCTCCCACCCCACCATAAATGTCTCCCCCTTCCTCTCACAGATATTGTGGAGCACACAGCAAGCAGTAATAATGATGGAAATATTGGTTTCACTGAGGTATAACCAAGTCTGTAAACTGCGCCAGCGCGCTTTTAAACATCCAAATGCACATTCTACCACCATTCTGCACTTGCTCAGCCTATAGTTGAACTGCTCCTTACTACTGTCCAGGATTCATGAGCCATGGGAGCAAGGGGTAGGCTGAGGTAGGTGCGACCGCGCGGTGCTGCCGGCTGGGACAGAAGCCTCCCGCTGGCATGATATTCCAGGCAAGACTGAATCTCCATGAGACGAAACTTAAAGAAGAGAATGACCTGGAGTCACTCCCATTTATGTCCAGGCGCCCCTGACGGCACTCACCGAAGTCTGCCAGGAGCACCCAGGAGACGACGACGACGGCTAGCAGTCGTACTGTACTGTCTGCTGCTGCGAAGGCAAGGAGCTGCTGCTGTGTAGCAATACAGTACCGCATCTGCCAGCAGCACCCAGGAGACGTACGGTGACAGTGAGCTGAGCCGGCTCCATGCTTGCCATGGTATGTCGCCTGCATGGGTAACCCCGGAAAAACGGCAATAAATTATTGTTTGCCGTTGCTTTCATGGAGGGTGGGGGGCCTGACGACATGTACCCAAAACCACCCGCGACAATGTTTTTGCCCCATCAGACATTGGGAGCTCAACCCAGAATTCCAATGGGCGGCGGAGACTGCAGGAACTGTGGGATAGCTACCCACAGTGCAATGCTCCGAAAGTTGATGCTAGCCTCGGTACTGTGGACGCACTCTGCCGACTTAATGCGCGTTGTGGGGACACACACAATCGTCTGTAGAAAATCGATTTCTAAAAAATTGACTTCTATAAAATCGACCTAATTTCATAGTGTAGACATACCCTTTGAGGATCATCCCTTAGTCATAGAGGGATCATAGAAAAGTTACATTTTGAAAACCTCATTCTTTGTCAAAGCTCTATCAACTAAACTGGATTACAAAAATCATATTGTTTGAACAATCCCTTACATTAATAATTGCCCTTGTATAGGGGCATGCTGGCCCTTCAGTAGCTGTGCCAGAGCACATGCTAAAGGGGTTAAAGTTGACAAAGAGGAAGAGCCTGCATCATCCTATAAACCCAGCTATAAACTTAAACTCAAAGAATTAAAGCATTTAAGACCATTTGTGCACATCTGGACTCACCTATAGTTTAAAAGACCCTCTGCCTTAAATTGCTGACTCTAAACAAATGTAAATTTTGTTATAAAGTATGCTGCAAAGCAGGACAATCTTTGGTACATGATGATAAATAGAGGAAGGGTTTGTTAAAATCTTTCTGATCCTCTACATATATAAAACACAGTTCAAGAGAACTATGGAAAAGGCTTTAGGCACATGGTAGATCTCTGAGAAAGTCACAAAGCACTCCCATTTCACTGCTGTGATTACAGGGCCGGATTATGACATTCTGAGTCTCTAAGCTATGTCGAGTGTCAGAGGCCCCATACCATAAAAAAATGAATTTATTATTTTCACAGAAAGGACATTGAATATATAAACGCGAAAGCTTTATATTTGCATATATACAAACACGAAGTTGTAAAAATAGAACAATCTTCATTTTCAGCAGTCCTCTCTGTAACAATGACATCATGACAGAAATAAATTTTAGACAAATTCTTTGAACTAATTGCATATGTAAGTAAAGTAGAAGTAAACAATACAATATAAAAAATACAAAATAAAAAAATGCAGTAAATAATACAATTTACTAGAAGAGTTCTCAGGAAATTTTTCTTTTCTGTTGGGGCATCTAAACTGTGGAATTCCTTGTCTGAATACGCAATAAGACTCTTAGAGGATATAAGATGGCAATAGAGGATACAGGAGGCAATACAGGATATAGGATGCACATAATCCACAAGCTTAAATCTCAACTGTTAGTTATATTGATATGAATTACAGGTTACCCAGGTAATAAGAAACCATCAGAAAATTGTATGCATGTTGTATTTTTCCAATAAATTGATTTGCTTTGTTTTTATAGAAGGTTATGCTGAATTACCTAATATTGCTACTAAAATTAGTAGCAGAAAGTTTTTATTGAAACCTGTAAAAAAATTAATTTTATATTATAAATATTGAGATTTATATATCTACAAAACAACAACAAATATATATATGCCAAAAACCTGTGTTATTTTACCAGGATATTTCTGTGAAAGCTAGTGCTATTTTGTCCATGTTCTCACAGGAAAACAAAAGAGGATATATAATTTTTTTTTACACCATGAATATGGAAAATTATCCTTTTTCTATAAATAAATAAAAAAACGTTTGATTAATTTTCTTAGGGTGATACAAAATTTATCCAGACTACATATAAAATATATTTACAAATGTTTATTCCGATTTAATTTTCACTACAAAACAATGAATTCTTGGGATTTTTCTTTTGCCATACTCAAAAAAATAATGAATTATGCATATGATATGTGATTTATAAGTCATATAAGAATTTTTACATAGCATACAACATATAATAAAATTTTATCTTGCATGCTCCAAACCTGTCGAGCAGAAAATTCCAGTCTTTTTTCTAGGCTCTTTCTCTTCGCGTTCGCGTCTCTATCATCTGTCTCCCCCAGGACTACTAATTAATCTTGAGTAAGCACCTCGGACACACAGAGTGACAAGAAGCTATAGGTGCGAAAGAGAAAGAAAGGATTTACCAGAAAAAAGACTGGAAATCTCTAGACAAGCATTGAGAAAGTGAGAAAAACTAGCATATATTCAAGTAAATATGAATATTATAGGCTTTAATAACCTATACATCATATATGCACATAGTTTGAAATAACTTGCTCACCAAGGACTCAGAATATTTTGATATATGTGTATATCTTCCTTCACTTCTCTCAAAACCCTCTATTTATCCTTTCATCTGCACTCTCTGATATTTACTGTGAAGGTTCCTGAAACTGACAGAGGGAAGCCAACACAAATTTATCCTCCTCAAGATCCACTCGACCCAAGTCCATAAGATGATCACCTGCAAACTCAATCATGTGAAGCATGGACAGCGCATGAAGCAGAAAGCAGTGTGCGCACTAAAACACACAATTGTACTTAAGTATAGATCAAAAGAAGAAAGAACACACTAACATACGAGTATGAGCTTGACAGGATTGCTTCACTACACTGCCGTCTCCGACCTGACATTTTTTCCTGATTTTATCGGCAGTGAGATTATTTATTTATTTAAATAAGTTATGAAGTCATGATCAGAATTTACCAGTAGCAGCCAGCCAACAAAATGCTGCCTTAGGAGACTGATAGCAGACTTACTCATAGAAATACTAATTTTACAAGTGCAATTATCATTTTTTCTCAGCCCTGGCCTCCCACCTGTCAATAATGAACAATTAGTGAAGGGTAAGAGGAGGGTATGGGTATTGTGTAGCCAGATGTGTATATTTTTTGTCATATTTGAATGAAAATGTCTATATTTAGAGAAAATCTTCTTTTTCCCGAATCTCCTTTATTTATCAACCAATTCTGATAACATTTGAAACGAAGTCAGTTTTTTTCTTTTTTAGAGGCCCTAAGATGTAGCTTAGTTAGCTTATACCTTAATCCAGCACTGCCTGGTTATCATGGATGTCATTAAAACTCCCCGAAGTGCATGTATAAGCTTGTCCCTGTAGCTCACAGTTACTGTGAGATATTGGATATACCTTTGGACGGATGTGGAGCCTGGGGGGAAAGTGTCTTCGTTAGCCTGGCTGATTTAAAAATGAACACATTGCAGAAGACAGAGGCATGGGTTTTTATCCCCCAATCAAAGTATTTAATAAATGGATTTTGTATAGTGGATCCAGGGGCATCCTTCCCCTTCAGACCTATGGTCACAGGATAGTGTGGACACAGCCCCACACTAGACTATGAGCTGTAGTAGTGGCTTTAGCCCCTGTACTCTCCAAGGAAGCAGGGGCAACAAGAGGATGAGTCTGGTGGATCCACTAGCCTTAACCCTATGCTCTTCTCTGGTCTGCCACACCAGACAAGGGGACAGATACCATGGTGGTAAATGTGGCATAAAACCCATGATTAGATGCATGGCTCCTCTTGGCCTGTCTCCCAGTGCAGTGAAGCAGCAGGGGTTTCACATCTGCGGAGAGGTGAGGATGAACATTCTACAATGCAGGGCATAAGAATCCCAAAGAGTCAGACCAGTTTGAATGTGCTGAATGACTATGATTATTATTTAGATCTGTTGAATAGGAACTTAAATCTGAGGGCAGGGGGTTTGTTTCACAACGGAGAGTGGAAAAGCAAGATAATGTGCCAAGGAAACAAAAGCTGCAGCCAGGTGTCAATTTTCTTTCTAACACAGAGGTGCCTTTGGCAAGAAGTGCTAAAACCAGAGCCGTAGTCAGTAAGCATAAATGAGATATGTGACTAATGACAGAATAAAAGCACAGTGTATCTCCCAGAAAACAGCCCTCACAAAGACACAGGTGTTTAAAAATCAACATCTAACTTTACTGAAGTCTTCAAACATTGAAGTGCCATCCACATACTGGAGGAAGCTAAAAACTACCTGGCCAAATTATTTCTGGCATAGAGAGAGAGGTAATTATGGAACTGGGTTATTACCAAAGCCCCATTATACCTGCTGCACAATAGGCGGAATCCACTTTCTTTCAGCAGTGCTTGTGTAAGACGTTAAGTCATGCGTGTGCCTGGCTTAACAAATCCTTCCCTAAGTCAGACCATCACCTATAAACCATTGGCAACCCTGGCAATGCCATAATGGGGGTTTTGTAACCCACAGCCTCTCAGCAAGGCACTGTATGTACAAAAAGCAATGTGAGCTTAAAAAGCAAGGGTATAAAGTGGTATTTGGGGTTTAGCACAGACATTGAAAAGCAGTGGGAAGGAGTGGTCGTGTTCCCCATACAGGCAGCACTTGGCATGCTCTAGTACTCTTTTGCATAGCACATTCCAAGATTCCTCCAACCCCAGTATGCTCACTTGCCACAGCATCACACCCAGACCTCCCTCATTTGTGACTTATTTTTCTGCCCCTCCAAAGTTATGTGACCTAGCCCTGAAAATGCCTCCTCTGGGACATGGCACACCCTGAATTCAGTGGGAGTTGAGAGCATTCACCACCTCACAAACATCTCCCATGATGACATGGACAGTGAGCTGGAGTGCAGGGCCCCATGGCATTTCCACAGTTGCAAGAGAAACAGTCAAACATTACTTGTACATCAGCAGATACATCGCATCACAGGCAGCTGAGCCAATAGTGTAGAGAAAGAAAAGATTGGCTCCTCCATCAGAACAGTTAGAGCTCCTCTGAGGCAGCCAGCTCCATAGAGTCCTTCTGGGACTGGCATCTGCAGTAAAGCAGTGCCTGCTGGACGTTGGCAGGCCTTCAACTCAAATGTGGAAGCCCCTATCTGAAAGAGCATTCCAGTCAAACCCAGAACAAAGCAGAAAGAGAAAGGGGGTGGGGGGAGGGATTGTATGTAGAGTGTGAGAAGACAGGAGGATTTGCATGCAGAGGATGCAATGATAATACTCGCTTTATCCCATCCTTTGCTTGTTTTGTCTATTTAGATTGTAAACTCTTTGGGGTAGGGATTCTCTCTTATTTTGTGTTTGCAGAGTGACCAGCACCACAGAGCCCTGATGTCAGTAGGAGGCTGTAGGTGCTACCATAATAATAAATAATAGCATGAGGAAGAAGAGGAGCTTCACATGCCAGTTGTTGATAAGGAGGAGTGATAAGAATTATTGTGCCACAGTTTAAATCAGACTGTCTCAAATTCCTACAGCTAGTAAAAAGCATGTGCGTGTTTCTCTGTCTTTCATCTATAATGCTTTTGCTTTAGTGCCTTGCAGGTTTTAGTTAGCAATGCATTGCATAGACAGTTCAGCAGAATCCTCGGTGTGCTTTATTTATTTCAACTTTTTCATGCCTATCCCAACTAAATAGTGTTTCATATAAAAGAATTCATAACTGATAACACACTTAATGGACCATACCTGGGCAAAGAAAAAAAATAAACAGAAGCACCATAAGCCCACACCATCAGCCTGGCTTCTTCCCTAAATGCCTGAGAAAACAACTGTATGTCCATGGGGTACAATGACTCAGACTTAAGTAAATATTAAGGGCCAGATTCTGATCTCCTTACTCATGCTGAATAGCAACACCTTACTCCAGGAGTGGCCCCACTGAAGCTAGTTTAGATACAATAGCTTAAACCACATGGATGTATAAATGTTCTCTTGGGCATTTGGAGAGCTGGGCAAGATGATGGTGTGAGGATGAGGTGCTTCTGTTGATAGGTTCCTTGTTAAGGGGGTTGTGGTTTTTTGTTCTTTTTGCTTAAGCACAGTCCATAAAATTTAGGTGCTGACCACTTGCAAATCTGGCCCTAAGTGTGTAATTGAGCTTTAATTCTGTGAATGAAATGCTGTTGAATTGTGGAAGTCAATGGGAAACCTGAGTAGAAGGTGCTGTACAAACAGTGTAGCAGAGTCTGGCTCTACGTCATTGGATTCAGAGCCATTTAGAGATGCTGTTACTAAACTGTTCAGTTTAATTTTTAAACCTTATCAAGCTCCATACATTAGGTTTTGTGGGCCTCATACTTGGCACCAAAACCACCATTGTAGACTCCAGCAGTAGGAGGGGTTTTATTTTCTTAATCTTAATTAAGATTAATTACAGATCAGTGAGTGCGGCCCATATTTTTTTTTGCTCTAAAATTTAATTACTTGTGTGGCGGGGTCTTGTCTTGCAGGAGGTGAACTCCTGTTCTACTGCACACGTATTCCTTACCCGAGGCTAAAATCCTCCAGCTCCTGGGAAGCCTGAAAGACAAGAGAAATGCAGTTCTGCTGCATGGGGATGTCCAGTCATGGAGAGGTTGTACAGGGACACTGGGCAACACCTGCGTGGCATACAGCTTTGATTTCTGGCAGCAGCATCATGACAATGGGGAAAGCCTCAGAGGCACAGGTGTAAATCCAAAGTACACCTCTACCCCGAAATAACGCGACCCGATATAACATGAATTCGGATATAACGCGGTAAAGCAGCGCTCCGGGAGGGACAGGGCTGCGCACTCCGGCGGATCAAAGCAAGTTCGATATAACGCGGTTTCACCTATAATGCGGTAAGATTTTTTGGCTCCTGAGGACAGCGTTATATCGGGGTAGAGGTGTATTAACTTTGAAATATTGGTTGTTTCTAGAGGTTATCCTGAATTAAAACTTTGGAACTTCACTGCATGGTCAGCTGGGGATATTCAGAGTGGGCTCTGTAGATGGATCTACAGTTTTTGGCTGACTGGCACAAAGCCCTGTATACAAATGTCTCAAACTCTGGTGAACCTTTCCTGGTGTCTCACCTGCAGTAGTTACACCCTGTTCTAGGCCAGTCATTGCATTTATAGCTCTAACGTTCTCTAGACGCTATTGCCTCCCTAAACAGAATCATTTTTAAGGAAGCCTGTGAACACAGCTATACATATCCCCCTGAACGACGTCAGTGGCATGTAGGGGCAACAGATATTCAGTTCAGAAGCGGAGAAAATAGTTTCTCTGTTTTTGAAGCATCATGGAGCCATTAAAAGGGACAAGTAAAAGAAAAACAATATAAATCTGTCCTTCTGTCCCTGAATGTTTTGAAGCCACAGTTGTATATTTGTACTCTCAGTCATGCAGTTTTTAGGCCTCAATCCTAGCTGAGGCTGAGCTCTCTGGCTCCGATTCAGCAAAGCCTTTAGGCATGTGCTTAATTATGACAACATCTCTAGAGCTGCTCACCTACTCTGAATTAAGTACCTTCTTAAGTGCTTTCCTGGCTCAGGGCCAGAGTGCTCAGTACTTGTAGGATCGAGTCCCTAGTTTGTTGATAGAGAGAAGTCTAAATCTGTTTTCCCTGCATTAAAGTCTTGGCTTTGCTACAGCTCCTGTTTGGGTGTGTTCTGAAGTGACCAGATGCCAGCTCATGAGTCATCGGGTTCCATAGAAAACGGTTCTGAACTAATTGAATTGTTCTTGACAGAACATTTCACAACAGGTAATCACTTGAAGATCTACAAGTTGAGATGTGAGTTACTGGTTCAATAATCCCCCAAATTGAGTTTAGATTGTTAACCAGTTACTTAGTTGCCCATAGGGATGTGTAGGTATGCTCCTGACTGACTGAGGTAGCAATTTCACCTAGAGCCTGGAAAACAATACAAACTAGGAGACTTAAGGAACCTGGCCATGCTCCATTTCACAGCTGCCAAGCAGGACACTGGGGTGCTGTGCTGGGATCTCTCAAAACTGGGTGATTGGGCAACAAAATGGCAGATGAAATTTTATGTTGATAAATGCAAAGTAATGCACATTGGAAAGCATAATCCCAACTATACATATAAAATGATGGGGTCTAAATTAACTGTTATCACTCAAGAAAGAGATCTTGGAGTCATTGTGGATAGTTCTCTGAAAACATCCACTCAATGTGCAGCGGCAGTCAAAAAAGCGAACAGAATGCTGGGAATAATTAAGAAAGGGATAGATAATAGGACAGAAAATATCATGTTGCCTCTATATAAATCCATGGTATGCCCACATCTTGAATACTGTGTGCAGATGTGGTCGCCCCATCTCAAAAAAGATATATTGGAATTGGAAAAGGTTCAGAAAAGGGAAACAAAAATGATTAGGGGTATGGTATAGCTTCCGTATGAGGAGAGATTAATAAGATTGGGACTCTTCAGCTTGGAAAAGAGACGGCTAGGGGAGATATGATTGAGGTTCAAAAAAGAACTAGATAAGTTCATGGAGGATAGGTCCATCAATGGCAATTAGCCAGGATGGGCAGTGGTGGAGTCCCTAGCCTCTGTTTGCCAGAAGCTGAGAACGGGCGACAGGGAATGGATCACTTGATGATTACCTGTTCTGTTCATTCCCTCTGGGACACCTGGCATTGGCCACTGTCGGAAGACAGGATACTGGGCTAGATGGACCTTTGGTTTGACCCAGTATGGCCGTTCTTATGACAACCTTTTACATAGAAACAACAACAACTCCTCCTCCTCCACTCTTCCAGCACCGGTGAAGAGACCCACAGCATTTTTGTTTTAAACTTGTTTTAAACCAAGAATAATTCACAAGTTTTTCCCCTTGTCTCCCCCTCCCAGCGTTGCCATCTCATCCTGTTTGCTCTGCTCTTCATTTAGTTTCCCTTCCACCATTCAGATCCATGTGGGCAGATACCGGTTTAGACTCTCGCTGACTTCAGTAAGACTGCGTAGGAGTAAGGGCCCACTGCACTGATCTGAATATAAGATTAAACAGTTTCCATTTGTAGCTGTATTATAAGGCACCTTGCATGTTTATGGCACTGTGAGAGCAGGAAATAATAAATAAATAAATACTTACCTTCCCCTAGGATTCTGGGCTAAGTGACCTATAACTGCTTTTCTAGAAAGAAAGATAAATAAATTAAACAAACCACAACAACTCCCCTCCTATTTTTAAAGCAATTTTCAAAAGCCCACATTGAGAATCCTGAGCGCCTTGTGGAAGGAACCCATTTCAGCAGGAGCGCTGCCAGCTTTTCTGCCGCCCTAGGCGGCGGAAGGTCCCGCCCCGAAATGCCACCCCCCACAGAGGCGGAGGAAGGTCCCACCGCCAAAATATCGCCGCAGTCGTCGCCCCCCAAATTGTAGCGCCCTAGGCGACCGCCTAGGTCACCTAATGGGTTGCGCCGGCCCTGCATTTCAGTCATGCACATACACGTGTTCACATTTCATTTTTTGGGGGGTAAGGGCAGCTGAGTAATTCAGTGTTGGGAGATTTTCAAAAGGCACAAATGGAAGATAGATGCCAGTCCCCATTGAAAGTTAAGAGGAGCGGGACACTTATCTCCTCCTATATTCCTAGATTTAAGCAAGGTAAGCTGGGCTAAAAGATTAATTAAAGGCTCTCAGAAAGGGAAATGTTTCTCTCTCTCTCTCTCTCACACACACACACACACACGTTAAACAAAACATTTCAAGCACTATATCCTTAGCTATGATGATTGATACTAGCTTGAGAATCTGGCCCAAGGTTTATTATATGACTAAAATATTTGTCATTAAAAAAAAAAATTAAGGCTACAAGAGCATAATGTAGTCATGGTAGCATCTCCATCACTAAGGCTATAACTAGAGCTTGTTGAGAATATTCTGTCAACGTTATTTTTTGTTGACAAGTGCAGTTTCTACAAAACTCAAAGTTCTCCATCAGAGAAAATGAAGCACAATATTTTGTTTTGGAACAGTTCAATGCAAATCAAGACATTTTGGTCTGTTGAACTAAACAGAACCATTTCATTTTGAGCCAGTTCAGCATTAAACTATATCTGCCTAAGGTGCTGTAGTGTCTCTTGAGAGTGATAGTTCAGGTGCTTCATGCCCCCATTCTCTCCTATGGGCTGGGCTTCATCTCCCATGGTGTAAAGCAATCTTCAGTTCAAACAAATTCCATTGTGCATCATGGGATTCATATGACTGTAGTGTGTTAGCCCAGTCCATAGCTGTGAATGAAGACATGAGGGATCTGAACTACAACACCCATGAGGCACTGCAGCACCTTTGGCAGATGTTGTTTAATGTCAGACTGATTTGAAACAGAACATTACAATTTGGTTCAGCAAATGGAAACTAAACATTTCTGAACTGAATTTTTTTAAAGAACTTTTTGTTCCAGAAAAAAAAAAGTTTCAATATTTTAACATTTCATCCCAATTTGGGACCAAAAACAAATGTCAACTATCTGAAACTCTCACATGTCAGAAATTCTGGTTTCTCTCAGCACTAGTTATAACTTTTCATCAATGCAAAAATAATTGCCCCAGAGCAAAGAAATTATTATTTATTAATAATACTGTGTTAGCACCTACAGGCCTTGATCCATGACCAAGCACCCATTGTGCTAGGCACTGTTTACACTTACATAATAATAACACAGTCCTTGTGTTTAATCTAAACAAAATAAATAGATACATCTAGACCAACTCTAGCCTGATACCATAAATTTCTCTATTAAAACAAGCACCAAATGATAAATCTAACACATGAATTTTCTTGATTCTTTTCCTCTGATAAGAATCAAGTAAAATGTCCACATTATTTCAGACAGATATCAGTTAGAAATATTCATTTGCGGGACAAGAAACCAGGTGCAAATGGACTCTTCATCATCCTCCACCACTACTGAAACAGACTAGCTCCGGGAGTCAGTTTGCTTGGGTGTGCATATGTTCTCCTAAGCATTTGCCTATGAAAAAAGAGATAAGGCATGCAAATGCCTATTTATAAAGGAAAATTCATGTGCAAACATGGACATGCACACCAGAGGCACAGACTCTGAATCTGGTCTGAAGGTAATTTAAATGAAAATGTGAAGACTTGGTATAGATGAGACTATGAACTGAATAACTATAGATGCTGGAACTTGCAAGGCTCTTATGGTGATCAGCTGATTGTGGGTTTATGTCTGACATGTGGTTTCTAAATGATATGCACGGTGCTATGTATGAAAAGTCAAGTGTCTTGTATGTATTGTTGTGAACTGGCTTAAGGTGTGTTTTAATTACAGACATATGAGAGACTAAAATTTGTTCACTTTAATAGTCCACCTTAACTGATTACTCTCGTTATAGTTGATATGGCAACACCCATTTTTTCCATGTCCTCTGTGTGTATATATATATCTTCCTACTGTATTTTCCACTACATGTATCCGATGACATGGCTTTTAGACGACAAAAGCTTATGCTCAAATAAATTTGTTAGTCTCTAAAGTGCCACAAGTGCTCCTCGTTCTTTTTACTGATACAGACTAACACGGATACCGCTCTGAAACCACACAACATGAGTTAGTAATTTTCTTTTTCCTTGCACCACACAGCTTCTGCACCCAATGCACACCGACACACACACACACACACACACAGCTCCGTTCCATGGAGGGTTTTCAAGCATGGCAGGAAAAAAGTCCCAACAACTCTTCCTATCTTCTGCCAATGCAGCCAAATTTTCAACAATGCCTTCTGAATTCATCCTTGCTGTTTTGGTGCACAGATGAGGGTACTTAAAATACAGGGTTAGAGGCCCTCTGAAAAATGTTCCCCGTGAGATACATTGCTATTTACAGGAAACTTTCAAAAGCTATACTTCCAAAGCAAGCTGCACTCCCAAATCCCTGAGTTGTCCCAGGCCGGGCCTATATTTACCCAAAATGATTCAAAGTACCTAAGCCTCAAGAAATCATGGACCCAGGTGAGTTTCCTGTGTCCTGTCCTACATTCCCACTCCCGCCCCTTTACTCCAGCACCATTGCAGAAGGTCACAAGTGCTTCTCCCCTCCCACCCTACCCCTGGCCCCAAAGTTGTTAGCAAGCAGATTCAGTGTGCTCATAACCTGAGTGTCAATGAAGAGGAGAAAACCCTCTAGGATAAATTCCCATAATCCAGAGCAAGACTATCCGGAAGCAGATCCAGCTAGCACTCCTAATAACCTTTGCTGCCAAGCGTGAATCCCAGGCGGTATTTTTCTACCCACTTCAGAACCTTCTTAGCTTCTAAGGACAAGCTTCTGCTTTTCTTTGATGACTGATACAACAATATCATTCTGACAGTAACATGCATCTTATTTTGACACGATTCACCGCTCAGCAAAAAAAGGTGTGAAAGATCACTGGGTAATGCCATAAAACAGCTATCTTTGCCAACAGATTCATAGAAGCAACTTCTTGAACATCTGGCTTGAGCTATTGCTAAGAACACAATTATCCCCCTTTCATATAGGCAATACTCTCAACTGCCTAGGTCGGACATTGGCATGAGCCTCACTTCATGCTATGCTCTTTTATTTCCAGCATCCTGTACATACAGTCCTGGTTTGCAACTAGGAATGCAACTAGAAACCCTCCTACTAGTACTAGATCTACATTGTAACAGCTGTGAAACCTCTTTGGAGAGGATGTGCATCAGACCCCTAGTACCAAACACAATCACCATGAGCCACTGAGCTAGACTATTAGCAGGCACTCATTTAGTTTCTCCTGTGAACCTTCACCTACAGGACAGAATCTCTAGTTGGGTTAGACATGTTTGACCAAATCCTCTACTGGTATAACTCCACAGACTTCAGTGGAGTTGCAACAGCATAGAATCTGGTCCAGAGTTGCAAGCCCTAGCCACACAAACCACCTTCCAGACCTTAAGTATTCCCCCTCCTCCATGGTTGACTATGCCAGCTTCTTTTCAGCATCAGACTGGTACTGACCCTGCAGTTCCCATAGTTTTGATATTATTAAAATATTGCTGGGTGGGCAAGAACCTTGTGTTATGCAGTTGAATAGAACTACAAGCAGGCAGGAGGATTTCTTTCACCTGGCTTCCCACTCAGAAACTGGGTCTCTATCTAGGCTTCCTGTATCTTTTCCAAGACTGAGCATTTCTTTGTTAACTGTGGCCATATATCCAATCCAGGATATCCATCACCATTGTGTCTCTGCATCTTCTTTGTTCAAGGGAGCTTTTATAGGAAAAGAATCCCCATTGGATCCCTTAGAGCATCTGCCCAAACCCGTTTTTCAGATGACTCAGCTTTCACCCAGCACCTCTCCCCCAACTAGGAAGAGTAAGCCATCATGACTCAGGATTTTGGTTGGTCTGAATAACTGCCACAAGGTTTCATCCGCCACCTAATTCTAACCTTCTCTTGTAGCTTCCTTGAGAAGGGTTTGCTCAATGAGGGAATCTGGAGATGGAAAAGACCTATTATAGTTGATCATTTAGACCTTCCTTCTGTCAATTGTCTTACTCTGTGGCCAAGGGAGAAAATGGTATCCTTTAAGATATTAATGCCCCAATTAAAAAAAGGATTTAAGCACATGCCTAGCTTTAACCATGTGTGGTTCTGTTAACATCGAGGACGTGCTTCAGTACCTTGCTGAATCAGGGCCTAATTGTTATTCCACAACTAGACAGAAGTGGGGGAGACGTGAAAGGTCTAGCTTCCTTGAGAAGACAATGTGTGACTTCCTCTAAATGGTACCTGTTGACTGGCTACTCTGTCACAGTGTGACAATGAGGAACACTTCTGTTCCAAAGAAAAGAACTTTTAGTTTTGAAATGACTAAAATATCTGACTTCCATATGAGGACTGTATGTTTGAAATAATTAGTAAAAGCAATAAGCAGGCAGTCGAGACAGCCTTAAGGGACAGAACATTTTGAAATATTATGCTTATTATGAAGTGGTCACATGGGTTTTTTTATGAGTAGAAATGTGGGTGTGACCATGATCTCAGTGTTTCTACTCCGTTCTGTTTCTTTAATATTTATACCAAAAGGCACTGGCATTGTTTATGTAATGTAGATGTGTATCATCAGAAAATAGAAGAAGGAGTCCTTCTAAAGCTTCTAGTCTGACAATTGCATAGCAGGAGCAGGAATTAACAATTACAGACTTGAAAAGTATAATGCCTTCACAAGTTATGAAGACGTACTGTGAATAATAAACAAGGTGAAAGCGAGATTAAGATCAGTAAGAATACATACATACAGAACCTTTCATCCAAGGATCTCCAAGCACTCAATACACATTAAATAATGACCATGAATAGGTAAATATTACTTCCATTGTACAATTGGAGAAACTGAGGCATAAAGTGGTTAAGTGATTTCCTTCCAGGATCCCCCAGCAAGTTCATGTCAGAGTCAGGAATAAAACCTAGTTCTACCCTACCATTTTCTCCCTTGGCCACAGAGTAAGACAATTGGCAAAAGGAAGGTCTAAATGATCAACTGTAATAGGTCTTTTCCATCTCCAGATTCCCTCACTGAGCAAACCCTTCTCAAGGAAGCTACAAGAGAAGGTTAGAATTAAGTGGCAGATGAAACCTTGTGGCAATTATTCAGACCAGCCAAAATCCTGAGTCACTGTCTAGGAAAGTTGGTTTCCTATCCATTGGGAATAGGTACTTTGTCCAATGTCTTTGCTTCTGCTATTGCTTTATTTAATGTTGTATTGAGTGCAAGAAAATTTTGGACTCATTCTGCAATGCACATTATTTTCCTCCCACATATTATTTGCTTCAGTCTGCATTATTTTCACATCTAGAATAGTGTCAGAATCTGCTGATCCCTTGGTTTCAGTCTGTAGCGTTTCCTCAGGGATATTTTCAGTTAGAGCACCCAACTGGTTCAAATGTGATCAGAAGACTTGTGCTATGGAGATAGCGTGTTCTTACTGTTAGGCCTTCTCTAGGTTATAATCCTGATCCTTCCTAGAACCATATAACAAAAAATCTGGGGAAAGTGATAAGATTTTTTGTGGTTTCAAGCAAAGAAAGACACAGAGCTAAATACTTTGCATCAGTTTTCACTAGAGGGTTTTGGGGAGATTCCTACCTTGGATCTACTTTTTTCAAACGCACCTGCCAGGGATAAAGGCGGTGTTAGAATAAATTGAAAACCTAAGAGCATCAAGTCAGCACTAGGTCCAGAAGATGCGCACTCAACTGTTTTAAAGGAACATAAGAATGGAGTGGCTAAACTGCTAAGAAAAATATCCAATTGCTCATCAGAATCAGCTTATATACACCGCTACCTCGATATAACGCGACCCGATATAACATGAGTTTGGATATAACGCGGTAATGCAGTGCTCCAGGGGGGTGGGGCTGCGCACTCCGGTGGATCAAAGCAAGTTCAGTATAACATGGTTTCACCTATAACACGGTAAGATTTGTTGGCTCCCAAGGACAGCGTTATATCGAGGTAGAGGTGTACTTGAGAACTAGAGGGAGGCAGTTTTTCATACATTCCAAGACCAGAGGGGACCACGGTGATCATCTAATATAACCTCCTGTATAACACCAGCCATAGAACTTCCAAAATAATTTCTAGAGCAGAACTTTTAGAGAAACATCCACTCTTGATTTAAGATTGTCAGTGATAGAACAATGTTTTACTTCAGATGTGACTTGAGCCCACAATTCCTAGCTTAGGAGACCAATGCCTTATCCATTAGGCCACTGGGCCTACTAGCTAGAATTGTTTTTAAGAATGGTATTAGCAGTGATCCTAGGAATTTCAGACCAGTAAACCTTATTCAGTATTGAAAAGTTTGTTAAAGAAGAGTTATGAAGCTGCAAGAGGAATGTAATAAGGTAGGGACAAAGAGCCTGGTTTTTATAAAGGAAAATCATGCTTTCATCTCTTAGAATTCTTTGAGGCACAGAAAAACCACAAAGAGATTGAAAAAGACTGACACAGATCAGTTAGAGAGGAGACAAATAACTTGTGTCATGATAGACGCATACAAAATAATGGATGATTGAGAGAAGGTACATTGTTGTTCCTTGTTTACCCCTCATAATACAAGGGGGGGGGGAAATTCAGTGAAATCAAAAAGCTACAAAAATGTAAAACAGATCAAAGGAAATACTTTTGCATTGTCTTAAACAAAGGAACATACAGAACTCGCTGCAATGTGATATCACTGTCTATTGTACTTATATGGCCTCCATTACCATAGTATGGGAGTGCTTCACAATCATTAATATATTTCTCCAACACCCCGTTGAGTTAGGGAAGTACGATCATCCCCATTTTACAGATGGGAAACAGAGATAGAGAGAGATGAAATTACTTGCCAAAATAACATAAGACTCCTGTGGTGGAACAGAACCCCAGTCTTTTAAATCCCAGATTAGCAGCCTAAGCAGAGGAACATTATTCCACACTGAGGCCAAGAGCTTAGTAAGATTCAAAAATAGCATTAGATGTTTATATAGACTACAGGAACACCCTCAGTTATCTCAGATATGATTTAAAAATATATATATTTTTAATTAGAGATATAGGCCCTGTTAACACACTAATACAATGTTGTTGTTCTGTGGTCTCTAATGCTGCAGGATAAGGTTTACATTCTGAAGATTAAAAGAAAAATTTCACTTGTCAATGTCAGCTCTGTATCTCAGATGTACCATTATGGGACTGTGGGTCAGGATGGCCCTCTGCTTGGCAGTCTGGAATAGTAGGTGAAGATTTTGTTCTGCTGTCTTGGAAAACAGAGGTTTTAACCCCAAGTAAGCCAGGGCATAGTCCTAAATAAGACTTTTACAGCTGTCAGAGATGTCCTGAATGACAGACTAATGGCTTCAAAAAGCTGCCATGCACTGACATGCTTCCAAACTGCTTAATTTATAAAACAAGGCTACATTTAAGCAAAGATTGGAGCATGTGACATAAAACCAGCAAAAACATAGAAATTCGGATTTAATGCTAACATCCCCTTAACCACCACTGTTCCAGTTCCCAAATAGAGCTCCGCAAGATTAGGGTCAGCCCGAGTGTCACTGCTTTGTGTCACCACTTTTCTGTTATCTAAATCATACACATAACCCAATCGAGAGATTGAAGATAGTAAGGACACTGAAGTACAAGAAAAAAAAAAGATACAGCAAAATTTCTAAGATAACAATACCAGAAGGTTAAATTATCTGTGTGACCTATCTGTAACCTGAACACTATGGTTAATAGGTTTCCTGTAGCCATCATGTGATTAGACAGCTCTTGCACCTGTTAACATATTTAGGCTTTTTTTTTGTTTGTTAACGGCCACTGTTTCTTTCTAAATAAACCACTGCTTCATCTTAATTTGCTAAAGTCAACTTCCTCAAGCAACCACAAAATGAGAGGTTCTCGTGGGAAAAAAAAAAGTACCAGGCTTCAGCTTTCAATTTAAACAATCACAGTGAAATTTACAAGTTATTTCATTGGAGGGAAGAAAAAAAAATCAAACTGATAAAAAGTTCATCATAAAATTAGATATAATAACAAATAGTGAGGGGCTAAGGCGAAGGGCTGGGAAGAGATGTTAAAGACTTGTCTATACTTAAAAGCCTTGCCACTTTAACTATACCATGATGGTTAAAGTGGAAAATCAAATAATGTGGATGTAGTTACACCACTATAAAAGTGCTTATTCCAGTCTAGTTTAAGAGAAAAAGCTATACTGATATAAAGCACCTTATACCAGTACAACTGTATCCTAGGACGTTCACAAATAAAACTATGTCAGGAAAATAAATACATAAAATAAATCACACCCCTTACCAGCATAGTTACGGCTGTAAAACTTAGCCATGTTCTTCCCTTCTCTCACATACCTCACAATAAAGTAAGAGTCTTCATTTAATTTTTTCTTCCAAATTATAATTCAGGGCCATATTCTGATACCCTTACTTATGTTGGGAAGTGACTTACTCCATAAGAGACCCATTTGAATCTGATTCTCATTTATAGTAAGGTTGCTTTACATCTCGCTGACAGGGAAAAGAGATCTTGAAGTGAGTGTAAATGTACGTGCTTCTCATTTTTCACCACTCTGGCTGCCAAGGGCCTTTAAACTGGCCTTAGTGTGACTGAGAATCAGGTCCATTGCACAGAGACTACTCATATGGAGTAAGGCCTGGTCTATACACAGTGTATGTCAATAACTATTTTGGTTAGAAGTTTGATATTTTTTACTGAAATAGTTATAACCCCTAGTGTGGATGCAGTTATGCCAATATAAAGGGGTCTTTTTCCAGATAGTTTATTCCTCGTCCTGCACAGGATTAGATATATTGGTGTAAAGTACCTTTGCTTTGGTACGACAGAGTCCACACCAGGGGGTTGCACCAAAATAGTTAAAGCAGTACAAGTTCAGACACGGCCTTGAATATGATGCTATCAGCGTATCAGAATCTTGTCCCTAGTGAACTGGTCCTCTCTATGGCCATGATCCTACATAAGATCCATATGGGCAGAGCCCTGCCCACTGTCTCAGCTCAATGCAGGACCGCACCATCCACTATATAAGGCTACTCTATGCTAACTATGCACACACCAAAAAGTCACAAAGACCCACCACATTTTGCAGAAGTTGTTTCTTTTTAAAATAAGTGATTTTATTAATTAATTAAATTATTAATTAATTAATCAATCACTTATTTTAAAAAGAAACAACTTCTGCAAAATCCAGAATTTGAGGCAAATAAACTCGCTTTCAAGTGTGGTGTTTGTCCAGGCTGCCAGACAAGGTTGGTAGCCTGCAACAAAATTTGATAGCCCAACTCTAGAAAAAAGAATGAGAGGGAGAGACCGCAGACCTTTTGCCTTAATTATTTAAATGGTTTATGTTAGTAGTCAATGCATATGCGGTCTGATCTTGCACCTTAGAAGTCAATGGCAAAGTTCCCATTGTCTTCAATAGGCACAAGATCAAGTCCTTGGTTTTTGCATGGATTTCCAGGTAACCCTCACAAATGCCATCTATTGCCCCTTCATGTGAACTCATGCTTTTTGAAGCTCCAAGAATCAGTATATGATTTCAGTATAATCATTATTGCCTACTTAATACCTGAGCAGTAACCAGGATGTGGTTAGGTTGCCTGGAGTGTCTTTTGCTTTATTTTTGATTTACAGTATCTTAAGTATTCTACTAAAAATGTTTTATACCTATGATTTTGAACAATGACTTAAAAAGGAATGGTACAATGAGCTGCTAGTTTGTACTGGTAACAGTAGGGTATTCCTTGCATTAGACTATATCCCCTTTGACAAGATAGATATACACAAACCTGGGATGCAGGCATATTGGGTGGCCGCAAAATTAGTCAACCAGAGAGCTTGTTTTTGCTGCTTACTCAGTTCTTCCCAACTACTTATGTAGTGCAGCAAAATGCTCCTGAATGTTTTTTTAAATATTGCTTGCCTACAAAATGTTGGCAGTACCCCATGCCACCCCATCCAATACCTTACTAAAGTGTACTTTATTTGCAAATGAAGTGTAAAAATATAATTAGGAAGGCCAAAAAATAATTTGAAGAACAGCTAGCCAAAGACTCAAAAAGTAATAGCAAAAAAAATGTTAAGTACATCAGAAGCAGGAAACCTGCTAAACAACCAGTGGGGCCACTGGACGATTGAGATGTTAAAGATGCACTCAGGGATGATAAGGCCATTGCGGAGAAACTAAATGAATTCTTTGCATCGGTCTTCATGGCTGAGGATGGGAAGGAGATTCCCAAACCGGAGCCATTCTTTTTAGGTGACAAATCTGAGGAACTGTCCCAGATTGAGATGTCATTAGAGGAGGTTTTGGAACAAACAAACTAAACAGCAATAAGTCACCAGGACCAGATGGTATTCACCCAAGAGTTCTGAAGGAACTCAAATATGAAATTGCAGAATTACTAACTGTAGTCTGTAACCTATCATTTAAATCAGCTTCTGTATCAAATGACTGGAGATAGCGAATGTGATGCCAATTTTTAAAAAGGGATCCAGAGGTGTTCCCGGAAATTACAGGCCGGTAAGCCTGACTTCAGTACCGGGCAAACTGATTGAAACAATAGTACAGAACAAAATTGTCAGACACATAGATGAACATAATTTGTTGGGGAAAAGTCAACATGGTTTTTGTAAAGGGAAATCTCCCTCATCAATCTACTGGAATTCTCTGAGGGGTCAACAAGCATGTGGACAAGGAGGATCCAGTGGATACAGTGTACTTAGATTTTCAGAAAGCCTTTGACAAGGTCCCTCACCAAAGGCTCTTAAGCAAAGTAAGCTGTCATAGGAGAAGAGGGAAGGTCCTCTTATGGATTGGTAAGTGGTTAAAACAAGTAGGAATAAATGGTCAGTTTTCAGAATGGAGAGAGGTAAATAGTGGTGTCCCCTGGGGTCTGTACTGGGACCAGTCCTATTCAACATATTAATAAATTAACTGTTACAGCTCCAGAAAGAGATCTTGGAGTCATTGTGGATAGTTCTCTGAAAACATCCACTCAATATGCAGCGGCAGTCAAAAAAGCGAACAGGATGTTGGGAATCATTAAGACCTCTATATAAATCCATGGTACACCCACATCTTGAATTCTGTGTGCAGATGTGGTCGCCCCATATCAAAAAAAGATATATTGGAATTGGAAAAGGTTCAGAAAAGGGAAACAAAAATGATTAGGGGTATGGAACGGCTTCCGTATGAGGAGAGATTGATAAGACTTGGACTTTTCAGCTTGGAAAAGAGATGACTAAGGGGGGATATGATAAAGGTCTATAAAATCATGACTGGTATGGAGAAAGTGAGTAAATAACACTTCCTTATTTCTTCTCATAACACAAGAACTAGGGGTCACCAAATGAAATTAATAGGCAGCAGGTTTAAAACAAAAGGAAGTATTTCTTCACACAATGCACAGTCAACCTGTGGAACTCTTTGCCAGAGGATGTTGTGAAGGCCAAGACTATAACAGGGTTCAAAAAAGAACTAGATAAATTCATGGAGGATAGGTCCATCAATGGCTATTAGCCAGGATGGGTAGGGGTGGTGTCCCTAGTCTCTGTTTGCCAGAAGCTGAGAATGGATCACTTGATGATTACCTGTTCTGTCCATTCCCTCTGGGGCACCTGGCATTGACCATTGTCAGAAGACAGGATACTGGGCTAGATGGACCTTTGGTTTGACCCAGTATGGGTGTTCTTATGTTCTTAAGGAGACTATATACAAAAAGATAATTATTACAGGTCTCTGTGGATGCCATCCTATACCTACTGTTACACTTTTTTTTTTTTAAATTACAATTCATAGAATATCAGGGTTGGAAGGGACCTCAGGAAGTCATCTAGTCCAACCCCCTGCTCAAAGCAGGACCAATCCCCAACTATTTTTTTTTTTTTTGCCCTGATCCTTAAATGGCCCCCTCAAGGATTGAACTGACAACTCTGGGTTTAGGAGGCCAATGCTCAAACCACTGAGCTATCCCTCCCCCGGCTCAGTTATCTTTCCAGAATCAGGTATATGTATATTATGATAACTATGTTGCTATATCTCTGGAACCAAGCCAACTTGGTTGGCAAAAGCAACTTGAAGATTCTGGCAAAATATTACTTTTATAGAGGACACATGTCTGATATGCATGGGCATCTGGTTAGCTCACCAGCTCCTTATAGATGAAGGGGTCTCATAAGTGATGAAGATGGACTCCCCACAGCCCCAATCTCCTTCTTAAATTTGTATATGGTAATACCTAGCAGTCCCAGTCAAAATTAGGGCCTCATTGAGCTAGACACCACACACACACACACATAGCAAGAGAGAATCCTGGCCTGGACAGCTTACAGTCTACATGGACATGAAAGGAAACAGAGAGACAGAGAGATGTAGTGATGTTTCCCAGTTACACAGCAGGTCCATGACCGAGCCAGGAATACAATCCAAGTTTCCTGACTCCCACTCTGGTGTCCTGCCCACCAAAATACACTGCCTCCCATCTCTGTCAGACATGGACATAGCTCCAGTCATCAGTGTCTTTGTCACCTCAAAATCAGTCTGCTGCAACATGCCCTAGGCGGGTTTTCGTCTTTAATCTACTCAGGAACTGAAGCTACAGGAGAAAGTTACTGCCTATGGAGGTACCACATCATCACAATATACCGTATATACTTGTTCATAAGCTGAATTTTTTTAGTAAAAAAGGGAAGCACCAGAGAAGGGAGTCGGCTTATGAACGGGTGTAGTGAGGGAGAGGTGGGACACAGCCCCTCCCCCCAACAGAGGGAGCAAGGAGAGCCAGAAGGGAAGAGGCGGGGCCAGAGTCTCTCCGCTTCTGGCCACGCTGCTCTCCCACCAGAGCAGGCTGTGGCCGCGCCGCCCAGCCCGCTGGAGCAGGCTGCGGGCGTGCCGCCCGGCCCAGCCCACTGGAACATGCTGAGGCTGCGCTGCCCGGTCTGGCCCGCCGGAGCAGGCTGTGGCCACGCTGCTCAGCCTGCCGAAGCAGCTCCAGCCAGCTCAGAGACATCCTCCCCTGGCCCTCCCCAGATAAGGTGGGAAGGGATGGGATGGGGAGAATGTGGGGGTCCCGGCCTAGGGGTGGGGTCATGGGGGGTGGTCACAGGGGTTACTTCCCTGACTCCCAGCTTCTCCCCCCAAAAAATTTTCCCTACCAGTTGCTGTCCAGGCCCGGCAGGGTAAGCAGCTGGTGCGCCGGCACACTTTGTTTACTTAGGTTTACCTCCGTGCCTGCGGACGCTCGAGGTAAACAAACCATCTCGGCCCCCCAGCGGCTTATCCTGATGGCCCGGGCGGCAAAGTTTGCTGACCCCTGAATTATAGAGTCGACTTATGAATGGGTTATAAATTTTCCATTTTTACTTATCCATCTTGGGGGGGTCGGCTTATAAACAAACCGGCTTATGATCGAGTATATACGAGACTAGTGTTCTGTGATCTGAATTGACTTTCCATTAATTTCTGGATGGGCTTTATGGTCTTGGTTTTGACCTATGAACCCTCAAATAACCTGCCTATTCAAGTGACTGCTTCTCTCCCTATGTGATACCACCACTGTTGCTGTTAGCAGACACACACAAGCTGCAATTGCCCTGCTGGCAGGGTATTCTCCATGAAGGGTCCTTTACTATGACAGCTATGAAAGCTGCTCTCGGTGTTCCAGTTGTGTTATTAAGTGAAAGATACAGTACAAGAGACCATCCTAGCTAGGCAAGGACCTGTTTTTATGCCCCCAAATACTGGGAACATCTCCACTCCACCTCTTTTGGAGGGCCTCCTCAGTTAAGCAGCCAGGTTTTGTCAGTTGCTGAAGCAGTCACTTGACACATTGAATTGTAACAGAAATTTGAATCTTTTAAAGTCAGACAAGCACTTCAGACATATTTGGGGCCCAGGTCTTGCCCTTCTTTTTCCAGCAAGACTCAGTGGAAATGTTAGGAGTTAAGGAGAACAAGACCCAGCCTTTATGGCCCTTTCCTGCAAGGTGCTGAACACCGACAGATGAAGCTCAGCAACTCACTGGACTGGAACGTCAGCCAGTTCCTCATTCGTGGGTAGCGTTTCAATCGTCCACAGCCGTACATGTAGGCAGAGCTTCATTTCATACTAATGCAGAACAGGTTTAGGGCCAATATTGTGGCAGGAAGCAGATCACTTCAGCTTTCTCATCTCTGCTTCAGTACAAGGATTCTGAGAGAGTTTTGAACTGTCATCCAAGGAAACCACACTCGCAGCTTGCTTTCGAGCAGCTGAGCTTTTGCTTAGCTCAGGTATGCTAAAACTATGCACTGCTTTCCATCAGCAGATTAAGTCTTCCAGATAACACAATTTATTCAGAGATTATCAGATTACATAGAGCCTCCCCAGACTCCCAGCATGAAACCAGGTTGTATGGCCACTGTATAATCCCTTATCTGAACAGAACATACGCTTCTCTCTGTAGTCAGTCACTTCTGCTGGTTGCCATGGAGGATAGACGGGGGCATTGAGTGACCAGCCTCCTCCCCAGCCATCCTTCTTGCACTCTCCCAATGACAGGACAGAGCTAGGACTCTAAATGTAATGGGAAGCTTCTCATTCTCCCCCGGACTTTTGCCCACAGTTACGGGATGACTGTTTATCTGCTTCCTTCAGGGAAAAACAAAACAAAAAGACCATTCATTTTCAAAGTGTTCCTCTTAAATGTGCTAATGGTTTTTCATTGCCATAATCAAAACTTTGTAATTAGTCCCCTCAAACATGACCTTGCACCTGGGCTGAGAAGTGAAGGGATTGCATGGTCTTTTTTAACTATATACATGAATTTTCCATCACTGCAAGAAGACAGGCCAGAGTAGATCAAGGGATAATAATGATATACCTGGACAGTTAGCTGCTCATAGTCACTTTGTACATGAAGATAAGGGCCAGGTGCTATTAACCACCAAGGCACATTATTAGACCACAGCACACAGGGCCAGCTCCAGGCACCAGCTCAGCAAGCAGATGCTTGGGGCGGCACATCGGGCTCTTCGGCCGCAATCCGACGGCGGGTCCCTCGGTCCCTCTCGGAGGGAAGGATCTGCCGCCGAATTGCCGCTGTAGAAGAAAGCAGCGTGGTGGAGCTGCCGCCGATCGTGGCTTTTTTTTTTCTTCCCCCCGCCGCTTGGGGCGGCAAAAACCCTGGAGCCGGCCCTGACAGCACACAACCTGTCGTGTCTCATTGCTTCATTAACATACTACTAGAGATCCTCTGATAATGGCAGTGAGGCTCTTGCCTCAAAATTAGCAGGGACTAGAAGGTGTGATTTCCCCATATATAGAATGAGGAAAGGAAGATGCATTATTATATTGCCTAGGCGTATTGTGGGGGGAAAGATTACTGTGTATTTTGGGCCTGATCTAAAGCCCATTGAAATCAATAGAAAGACTTCCACTGACTTGTATAGGTTTTGGATCAGACTCCTTATGAACTGGTAATTGAGTTTTTTCATAAAATTAATGAAAACACCATCCCCTCACTGAGTTATTAAATTAAATTAATTGTTTCCCAACCCTGGGACAAACCTGTAATGCACGTACCTAGATATTTGTATGGCTGATGAGATCTGTCTTTGAATCTTTGTGAGTGGCATATAATTATATTTAATACAATTTATTTTGCATTAGAGGGACAAGCTTTGATCCAACATCTTTGCAACACAGATTCAAAGCAAATAAGACTCCAGGTCTATTTCAAAACTTCTATGTTTGTATAAAAAGTTTAACATTCCATTGCTTACCTTGCTTATCTTCTCTGTTCAAAGCATTTATTTCCAAATGGATAGTTTTAGATTTTATTATGTTTACGTTCTTTTATGTCACGTGTTTCTGTTTAGTAATTCTCAGTTGGGCTACACTTTGAGTTCACGCGCACGCGCGCGTGTGTGTGTGTGTATGTAAAAGGGACTTTATCTGGTCGTTTAGTCCCAAAATCCTTGGGGGCAGGGACAGATTTTTTGTTCTGTGTTTGAACAGTGCCTAGGTCAATGGGATCCTGGTCACTGACTAGAGCTACCAGGTACTACCAAACAGAATACAAATAATAAAATTTAGTTTAAAATAAATAAATAAAAGGAGGCATTATAAAACTGAAAACAAATGTTTTCATGATTGTCTGAAATGCCAATAAAAACAGTTTGCCTTCATTTAAACATTCCCCTTTAGAGTTTGCAACCCAAACACTGGAGCAATATGCTCCCACAAAAGAAAGTGAAACTGATGAGTCAATTTTTAGTCCAAGCATTACTAGAGCAAAGCAAGAATTTTCCAAAGTAGATTGATTTTTTTTGTTTTAAAAATCTTCTCCATTTTAAAAACAGAACTTTGCAACACAGGTGAGATTTTTTTCCCCCCTGCCAAGTGCCTCCTGAGATAGCTGGGGAAACTTGCCATCTCCTGGGAACATCATGGGAACCTACAATATACCAAGCCGGAGGGAACGGGGAGAATGAGAACTGCATCATTTCACAAGCAATTCAGATCATTTATCCACTTTCTTTTTAAATAAAAAAATCATTCACAAACCAGGACTGTCTTAAAAGACCTTGGAAATTATGCCAATTGAGTAACATATCATACTGGTCCTACATTCTGAGTTCCTTTGTAATGTAGTTATTTTAACTGGAACATTAAACCCCTTGTCCATCTATGTCCTGCTGGCTTCCCTGTGATTTATCCCCTAATGCAAGTCCTCCACAAGGTTGACCACACTGGAACACAGCACAAATTTGTGGCCTTTCTTCAGAAAATATGCTCTGTTCTTCCAAATTGAAGTTCTGAATTAAAACAGCTGAAGCTTCTAACCTTTCTTCTGCAGATTAATATACAGGTTTCTTATTGATCTGGAGGTAGTTTGAAACACCACCACCACCATGTGATTCAACTGCTAATTAAGGCTGTCAATTAATCACAGTTAACTCACGGGATTAACTCAAAAAATTAATTGTGATTAATCGCACTGTTAAACAATAGAAGACCAATTGAAATTTATTAAATATTTTGGATGTTTTTCTACATTTGCATATGTATTGTATTTTTTGTAATTGAAATCAAGGTGTATATTATTTTTGATTACAAATATTTGCACTGTAAAAATGATAAACAAAAGAAATAGTATTTTTCAATTCACCTCATACAAGTACTGTAGTGCAATCTCTTTGCCGTGAAAATGCAACTTACAAATGTAGATTTTTTTTGTTACATAACTGCACTTAAAAACAAAACAATGTAAAACTTCAGAGCCTACAAGTCCACTCAGTCCTACTTCTTGTTAAGCCAATCTTCTTATTTACAATGTCACCAGAAAGTGAGAACAGGCATTTGCGTGGCACATTTATAGCCAGAATTGCAAGGTATTTACGTGCCAGATAAGCTAAACATTCATATGCCCCTTCATGCTTCGGCCACCATTCCAGAGGACATAGTTCCATGCTGAGGACGCTCGTTAAAAAAATAACATGTTAATTAAATTTGTGACTCAACTCCTTGGGGGATAATTGTATGTCTCCTGTTCTGTTTTACCCACATTCTGCCATATATTTCATGTTATAGCAATCTCGGATGATGACCCAGCACATGTTGTTCATTTTAAGAACACTTTCACTGCAGATTTGACAAAACGCAAGGTACCAATGTGAGATTTCTAAAGATAGCTACAGCACTTGACCCAAGGTTTAAGAATCTGAAGTCCCATCCAAAATCTGAGAGGGACGAGGTGTGGAGCATGCTTTCAGAAGTCTTAAAAGAGCAACACTCCAGTGTGGAAACTACAGAATCCGAACAACCAAAAATGAAAATCAACATTCTGCTGGTAGCATCTGACTCAGATGATGAAAATGAACATGCGTCGGTCTGCACTGCTTTGGATCGTTATCGAGCAGAACCCATCATCAGCATGAACGCATGTCCTCTGGAATGGTGGTTGAAGCATGAAGGGACATATGAATCGCAGTGGTTCTTAAACTTTTATACTGGTGACCTCTTTCACATAGCAAGCCTATGAGTGCAACCCCCCCCCTTATAAATTAAAAACACTTTTTTACATATTTAACACCATTATAAATACTGGAGGCAAAGCGGGGTTTGGGGTGGAGGCTGACAGCTTGCGATCCCCCATGTAATAACCTCATGACCCCCAAAGGGTCCCGACCCCCAGTTTGAGTGCATCTGGCACATAAATATCTTGCGTCGCCGGCTACAACAGTGCCATGAGAATGCTTGTTCTCACTTTCAGGTGACATTGTAAATGAGAAGTGGGCAGCATTATCTCCTGCAAAACGTAAACAAACTTGTTTGTCTGAGTGATTGGCTGAACAAAAAGTAGGACTGAGTGGACTTGCAGGCTCTAAAATTTTACATTGGTTTATTTTGGAATGCACTTTTTTTTTTAACATAATTTTACATTTGTAAGTTCAACTTTCATCATAAAGAGATTGCATTACAGTACTTTCTTTTGTTTTTTTACCATGCAAATACTTGTCATAAAAATATATATATAAAGTGAGCACTGTGCACTTTGATTTCAATTACAACACAGAATACAATATATTTGAAAATGTAGAAAACATCCAAAAACATTTATTTAAATGGTATTCTATTATTGTTTAACAGTGAGATTAATCGCAATTAATTTTTTTAATCACTTGACAGCCCTACTGCTAATACTATTAGAGACTGAACAAAAATCCAGCTTTCAACTTTGAGTCAAAGATGTGGACCCAGCAAGTCATATCATATGTAAGGCTATATCCTGACCTCAGTTACAGAAGTGTCAAATCAAAGTCACTCAAAGCAAAAAAAATCAATGGAGTGACATCAGCATGAGATCCAAATGGTCTCTTGGGGACTCCACTGAAAAATTAAAAGTTACAAATTGTTACTTTCAAAGAGAAAAAGCATAGAAAGTCTCTTTTAAGGCTTCTAGTTTTTGGAATAATGTACTAAGAAATTAATATTTTGTTTAAAAAAAAAAAAAAAAGTGCAGCCCTGAAACAGAAATAGCAACATTAGCACTTCTGCTCTGTTATAAGCCATTTTCAATAGCCTCATACCAATCTTAATTTTCATTCACACTAAGGTCCTTTTCCACCATCCAGATAGCACAAAGGGGCCTTAAAGTGGGCATAAATTACATTTACAACTGCTGTAAATCCCCTTCAGAGTCAAGGGATCTCATAATGTAAATGAGAAACAGGCCCGATGTATTTATTATATTTTCCCTTTTATTTATATTGTTATATATTTAGGTTTCCTTTGTCAGCTTAGCTAAGCAAACACATTGCCCTGTCTTGGAAACAGATCCTCATTGCAAACTAGCAGACCCCAGCTCCAAAAGGTCTGTCCTGTATAAAGGTTTTAATAACAGCCCTGGAGAGCTACACAAGGAGGAGACCTACCACGCACAGATCTCCTCTCTCCCCCATAGAAGGCCAGCCGCCTCCTCAGTGCAGACCCTTACCCCATTCCCTGGGCCCCACAGGGGACTGAGCTGGAGGTAAGCCAGGTGTGGTGGCACTACACACACTGTGTCCCCACTGTGCCCCTATGGATATTCTGGGCTTGATCCTATGAGGGGCTGAGGGGTTCTTGGAAGTGCTGAGTGCCCACACCTCCCATTGAATGCTAATCACTTCCAAGAATTGCTCAGTGTCTTGCAGGATTGAGCCCCGGGTAGGGAAGGTAACCGATATTGGTAATAATGGGTGCCAAGGCTTCAGAGCCTGCGCCAAGACAAAGGGATACCCCTTCACTCCTGTAGATCCTCTAAGGCCCATGGAGCTTGGGAAGTCAATGGCAGTTCTGCCTGTGTAAGGAGAGACGGATCAGGCCCTTGATAGCAGATTTGAAGAGCTGAAATAAAGAGAACATGCAGCTATGCTATTCCAGCCAGTTTTGGAGGTGAAGTATTTAGAGCATACACTTAAATATCTTCTGTTTATACAGGTTTTGTATGCAAAAATAGTAACTAAACCCAATTCCTTTTTGTGTGGGAATCTGCTTCAGTTTTGACTCAAAGGTCATTTTGAAGTCTATATGAATTTACAATACTATACAAGTATTTGTCAAACACACAGGCTGCTGGTCTTTTTTGAAAGATAAAGATTATGAGAAAAACCCCACAACTGTATGAACCTAAAAACAAAGAACGCATGTCTGCTGGAGAACAAGTTTCCTGCATGCCGAGACTGCCACCTTCTGGAGCACAGAGTTTGAGAGCTCTGATCACAAAAGATGCAGTTTCACCTTTCCTGTAAGTTTCCAGTCTTGGTTTTATAGTTGCTTTGCAAATCAGCTGACACCTTAGAACTGTTCTATTCTGCTACTTCCAGTAGAGGGAAACATACTGTTTGCAAGAACATCCCTCCCCAACTGATCTTCTCATCTTTACAGCAGTACAGAGTTGGCTTCCACAGTGAGAAGGAGAACATAATGTGTTGGGATTTTCGGGGAATGAGGAGAGGGAGAAAAATGAAACAGCTTGTTTGGGATGCCTTGTAAGTCAGATCCCATCAGGTTAGGACAACATGGATCAGATTTTCAAAAGAGCTAAAGTTGCCCGATTTCAAAAGAACTCAATATACTGAGTGCTGAGCTCTTTTGAAAAATCTGCCCAGAAGCGTCACAATGAGAAATCTGACCCGTTGCTGGTGCTGAGCACTTGGAAATCTGACCTAATATTGATGTCCCTGTCCATCCATTTATTCTTATTCCTTTTATTTCAGCCCTGTGTTTGTTGCGATGTGTTTGTATTTTGAAGGATCCATGTTATTTTTTTGTATTTGTTTGGTTCAGTTGCCAAGAGCTTTGGCAGGGGTGAAGCACTATTTATTTTGTTATTTTAAAGATCTCTGTCTATTTGTACAGCCCTTATCACCAGAGTGTACCATCACCACACAAACGTTAATCATTTATCCCCACAACACCCATGTGGAGTAGGGATGTATTATTTTCCCCTCTGTAAAATAGGGAAAGAGACATTAAGTGATTTGACAGGAATTGAACCCAGGAACCTGAGTGCTAGTTTAATGCTTTAATCACTTGGCCATCCTTTCCTTTCTAGAGAGAAGTGATTGTTTCTTCTCCCCTTGTCCCTTTGAGTTATCAGGTCTAACCACCTCCCACATCCATCACTCTGTAATGATGGATTGTTCTTTCACTCTCAGATTAACAGGCAGCAATGGAAATTAATGGCAGTGCTGGCTACTTAGGCACCTCACCTCCTGATGCAGACTCTAGCACCACAACTCCAGCTACTAGTCTCATTCTGCCTTGGATGGCGAGGGCTATGCAAGAACACTCCTCATTTCTTATGCTCATTGTAAAGATCTTTGTCTTCATTTTGACAGAGGATTTTCTTCCTGTTTGACCTGGTAAGAGAACAAAAGAAGTCCAAGGTACCCATCCTGTAAGTCACCTTTGCAGTCAGCTATAGGCAGCTCTGGCTGTTTCTGCTGTGCCACAGCCAATGAACATCTTGGCCCCAGTCCATGAGAGAAGACTTTTATGTGACTGCCAAGAAAAATTACCTCAAGGTCCCCCTCTTCACATTGGTCTGGGCTGTCATTTGTCAGCCAAACTGCCTTACAAGCCTGACAAACAGGTAGATTCTTCAGAGACTTCCTTAACCAGCCCCTAGGTGAGTTTCAAGAACACTCTTCTGCACCCACAGAAGACGACCAGGCAGTCGACTTCTTCCAGATGCTATTCCTATAGTCAAAATGCCTCCAGATATCCTTCTCTGCAGTATAAGAGAAAATACCAGTTCTCAGTCTCTCTCCTGGTGTTTGAGAATAGCAAAGATATACAAAGGCTTCCTGTTGATCTCTCTTGCTTTGTGTCCACTGACTGACAGGAAGTTATTGAACTTTACAAACCATGGGTCACTGATCAGTTGATGTGCATTGTCTGCACACAAGTGGAACCTCAAACTCCAACCTCCTCAGAATGTCAGGAGGATGAGCTTTGGATTCAAACTCAGCCCCAAATCCTTTCTTGCAGTGTTAGCGCTATCCTGGATCCAAATAAAAAGAAGCCACTGTTGTGACAAACATCAGGAGAACAAATAATCTTGCTAGATTTCTTCCATCTTGGGTTGAAATCTGTGAGAGAATCTTATGGGAATTTTGTGCTCTTCAGTACTAATCATAGAATATCAGGGTTGGAAGGGACCTCAGGAGGTCATCTAGTCCAACCCCCTGCTCAAAGCAGGACCAATCCACAACCAATCAAAACTAATCCAAAACATTAACCCTAAATATCAACCTTCACCTAATTATGGCCCGAACACCAGGTTTCTTAGCCTATCTCTGCTACAGTAGCTATTAAATAGCATTCAGACAATTTGTTACATCAGGTCCCCTCCACACTTCTGGCAGAATATACATTTACCACATAACATGCAATGTTAGAAAATCTTGAGCTGGTAAGCAAAGAGGACAAAGGCTTGTCACTTCATTTCCACTATTCTGACACCCAGAAAGGCTGAGTGTTTGCCATCCAGGCAGAATTCAGAAGATAACCTCTTTCACCAGTCAATTGATACAGAAGCTCTGCATCCCCCTTGTCCTTACAGCATTATCAGGGCCAGCAGGGAGAACACTGGCTAGTGAGCTTCTTCACTGTATTTATTTGTTGCTCAGGAACAATTAATGTTTTCTTCCGTGTGGGCTCTTCTTAGGCATACTCTGCAGGAATCACAGGAGAAGGCTGACAATGGATACCAGCTGGGCAATACCCTTTGGAACACTTCTTTAATCTTCATCTGTCCCACAAACTGCTGCCACGGTAAAACCAAGCTGGGGTAATACGAGGCCCCGGTGCCCTTTTAAGCAGAACAGAATCTGAAACAGCCCACAACATGATGCTGCACAGGGCAACATACAGCTACATCATCTTCAGATTCAACTGATCCAAAATTCTCACTGCGGCTTGGCAGGCTCAACCTGGATAATGTATCCATGAAACTTGGTCCTTAGTTTATTGTGGCCTTGGTGAGTCACTACATCTCTGTTCTGATTGCTGCATCACTGTGATATCATGGGCTGGGGAGTCTCATGATACCCCATTATGAGACGCTGGAAAATAGAAGCACTTGATGAAGCTGCTGTTAAAGTAGATGAAAGGACTCCCCTAGATCCGGACTGGGTTCCAGGTTTGGGGCAGGAGAGTAAGCAGGCAGGCAGTAGAAAGCGAGAGTACACTGGGCCAACAAAGATCAAGCAGAACAGACACTTCATTTTAAACAGGGGAGTGACTCTTCTCCTCCCACCACCTTTGATGCCCTGGTATTGTCATTGGCGCTCTTCCTCCTCTAGGTGCATTCCATACACACTATATAATCCCTGCTTAAAAGGTTAGCTGATCCAGGAATGTAGGTGTTTGAGAGGAGCCTTCAGTTCCAAATCCAGGATGTCCCATGGAATCAAGCAGAGTGAGGATGCAGGAGAACATTCCAGTGAATAAAAGAAAGGACTCTAGACAATAGAAATAAGATGGAACAACTTCTCTAGGCTAGTAGAAATATTCAACTATCCTCCTTCCTCTCCAACGGACAATGGACTATCCCCTGAACCCTCTCAAGACAGACTTCAAGCTTATTAGAGGCCTGACAAAAAAAAAATGTTTCTTTAACCCTCTATGACTGGAGTAATTGGTTAAGCCAACCTCAAGAATTTCTAATTACCCTCATGCCTAGGGCAAGTTATTTATTTTGAGAGATAAGTAAAAACCTCCCATCCTCCTCCACCCCCACCCATCAGCCTATGCACGCAAATTTTGTACTTTGGTAAATTTCCATAACAATTTTGCAGCTTTGGTTTAAGCCATAGACAAATTGTTGTTTGGACCCCATCCTGCTCTCTGCTTCTATTAGATAACATACCATCTGAAACTATTTTCTAAATGATCTGCCTTAGACCAGGTACCATCTTATTTTTAGAGATCTTTGGTTAGAAAGCCAGCCAGGAGACACAGTTCACGGTCTACTGACAAAGGATGAGATTTTCAAAGGAAGTGAGATGCCCATATCTCACTGAAATGTAATGAAATTTGGATACCTACCTTCCTTCGGATCCTCTGGAAATCACAGTCGATGTACCTGTTTATATCAGAATAGAGCCTCTTTTGCCACATTGGGCTGACAGCCAATTAAGTGTAGAGGTCAAAAACTGCTCCTTGTTGATATCTCATTGGAAACAGCACAGGGTCGAGGACTAAGATAAGCGCTTCAGTAAACCTCCAAAATCAGATTACACCTTCTGATTTTGCATTTAATTGCGATAAAAGGACCCCTCACATTTTTAAAAACATACCTAAACCCAAAGCCCCCAATTACAGAGTGCAGGTGTTAGCAAGAGAGAAGACTGTTGAAGATACGCCTGAGTCCAATGCAGTGATTCAGAAGCTCCAAAAGAGGGCACCCTGAGACAATTCAAATGTTAGTAATTCCCTCTGCCTTTGAATCATTCCTCTCTACACTAATGAATTAACCTTTACCATGCTTCTGAGGTAGGGAGGTATTAGCCCCAATTTACACATGGTGAAACACGAGGACTGAGTTAATCAGACTAGGCCATGGGGCTCACATAAGCTTTGATCCAGTAGAGCACTTAAGCACATGTTTAAGTACGCAAATAGTCCCATTGAAGTCCACGGGACTACTCTTGACCTTAAAGTTAAGCACTTGCTTATGTCCTTTGCAGAATAAGAGCCATAGGCAACTACTCAAGTTCTGAGAGACCAAAAACCAGAGCATGGATAAAGAGAATCGTTACTTTTGTTATATTTTTCAAGACTCTAAATAGGTTTCTTAAGATTAAGCCAGTTAGGCCTTAGCAACCCTGCTTTCTCATTTCCATCCAAGCAGATACTCTTCCATATAAATCACAGGATGGATAAAACCACACTGATTCCCAAACCACTTGTCTTGTTCATCGCAAGTCCTTACTCACCCTGTTTCAAATCTCTCCCTCAGACCCATGATATTAACAGAGATCATAGCTAAAATTTGTGTCTAAGCTACCCTCTGGACACAGTGAATGGGGTAAATGCTAGAAAGTAGTAAGAGCTTCCACTAACTCACAGCCTGTGCTCCCCAAAGTCAATGTTTGGATAGCAAGCCTCCAGGCTAAGCAGCATCTGGCATGGCATCTATCTGGATGGGAGTCCTTAATGCTAAGCAGTGGTGAGAACTTAGTCGGGAGATCTTCAAGCTAAGTAGTATTGGTCACAATATCTGTTTTGACAAGTGAGCAAGGCAGAGCTACCGGCTGGAGTGAAGTGTGTAGGATCTTTAACATGAGAATGTGAAAGCTGAACTTGGCACTCAGTGCAGCAGGGACTGGGTCAGAAGCAGTGATGCTTCATTACAGCGGTGGGATATCACAAAAATGCATTTTTTAAAAAAGCACACTGCCATCCACGAGCATTAGATCAATACATATGAAACCAGTGAAAACCAAGGTGTTGTAATATGGGATTATTTCAGACAGCATCTGAGCAATCGGATACTTATCCATACCTATAGGCACCTCCCTAAGCTCCTTGATCCACCAGCCCACAAGCATGTCTTTACCCCTGCAAGGCTTGACTCCCTCTTCACTTTGTTATCTTCTTGGTGGGGAAGCCTGACGGCCTATTATTCACATCTGGTGGGGCTGGGATGTATAGTAATCCCATTCCCCCATCAGGGGCTGCTCCTCCAGCATTTTTATGAGGCACCTCATCCTTTTTCTTCTCTCTTCCCCCCTTTCAAGAACGGCCTTTTCTTTTCCCTGTACTCTGTAGAGCATCCCCATGGCATCCCATCTCCCCCCACCTCACTCTGGAATGTGCCTCTCTGCTGCGGAGTGTGGTCCTCCTAGGTCTTATTACTCCCACTCTCAGGGGTGCCCTCTTTTCCTCTGCCCTGGTCTCTCCAAGGCCTGTCCACTCATTCCCTTTTAAATTTAAAAGTCCCCCATAATACATCTCAAGCATACATAAATCTAAACCCCCAGAACATTTTAGCATTTTCCAAACCCAAGGCAAACAGCTACCTCCCTCCCCGCCAGCCCCATCATTTTCATTTAATTTTTTTAAAGACATCAATTTAAAAACACCACTCAAATTTAAAAGAAGAAGCTTATGCTCAAATAAATTTGTTAGTCTCTAAGGTGCCACAAGTACTCCTGTTCTTTTTGCGGATACAGACTAACACGGCTGCTACTCTGAAACCAAGCATGAGAATGTGTGTCTTACAAGCAATTAAAAGAAACATGTTCATTTCTGCATCATACCTGTAGGGGCATGAAATAATCCTTACTTATTAATGTAATGGACGATATAGTTCACATATTTGAAGGAGCTAGCACATGCACTTACTGTTGATACACAGCAGGGAGCAAAATTGTTATGTTCATAAAGGAAGCAAACAAATCCAAAGTCATCACCTCACGATCAGCCCAAATGGCCAGCTGCTTGCAGCGGGACTAGCCAGCAGAAGAGTCCACAGAGAAGCTAGTCCTAGCCCCAAATATGCTGCTATAGGGGAAGATATTTGTCTTGATTTTGCAGCTGTCACCCACGACTTCGGGTCACACTGGGCAGAAGACCCAGAGCTTCCTCTTGCAAACACTAGGAACATGAGTGACATTATGCCCATGGGTCATCTCAGTGATTTAAATGGACTAATCTCAAAGTTAGCTACATGGTTGGACCCCAAAGCAGCACACCGAATGCTACTAATTAGAGACCAGCTGATCCTTACACATGCAAATAGTTCCTTTGAGTTCAGTGGGACAGAGTTAAAGCTCTGGCCAAAGGCCTGTGAAGAACAGTCACACAAAACTTTGAAAACAAGGACGTTTGAGACTTGTATGTTTCACTGCAATTCACAAAATTGGCCACATGTTGCCATTTTAATTGCAGAGATGGGACCTCTTTCCCCCCAGTTTAAAACAGGCCCACTTTTAATCTAAAAGAATCTTACTCATTTTGTAATGGCAATAACAAGCCACCCCCCCCCCCCCCAGACAATAACAGTCATCCCCCTCCCCCCCCCACCCTCCAACCCCCGATGCCCTGCTGCTGACAGGACTCTAATACAATGCTGTACAACTTGCGCCAAAATGCTTTGCTAATTGCATCTTTGTCCAATGGAATACTGTATTAACAAAGAGTGGTGTGAATGTCTGGAAGGCGTACAGCTGCAGAGGGATCGATGTAGAAGTGAAGTTTGTTTGTTTCTGTTCACACTGCTATAATATTGAAACAAACATGATTCTGACACCTTGTCTGTACTTTGCAAGACACTGAAGGGCTGATGGCTGAGGTCAGTAGAAAGATTACCATTGATTACAGTGTGAGTTGGGTCAGGCCCTGGGAGAAGAGCTGGAAGCGTTATGCACTTTAGAAGAAGGGGCCAAATCCCTGTCACTGAAAAGTAATTGATACCTCCTTGAGAGGACATGGGGTTTAGGAAATGGAATGACCATTTTGGTTCACTCACCTGCATCACCCACACACAGAGATGCTGAGCCATCAGCAATCTCTAGGTGTGAAGAGAGAAGGAAGCCAGTTACAAAAGAGTATTTCTGGCACATAGATTACCCTAACTGGGACACTGCATGTTTTCACCTAGGCAGTCTATTAGGGGTTTCTTTTTTTAAGAAAAGCCATGAATATAGCAATTGCCTTTGTCGAGTCATTACCAAATGAGTTTATTTATGGGGAGGGTGCAGGAGAGAAAGGACTATTAAACACTCATTCTATGTCAAAAAAATCTTATCAGACGGACAACCAGCACATTGAAAATGGTAATTCAAGAACATTTCTAGAAATTTCAGTTTCACGATCTGACACTTTGGACACAAATTATTTATGATGACAATACACAGAGACTCTCTGTAACTGGGGAAGAGAATTTGCTATATTGGAATTTAAACGGAGGCATCCTCACAGTGAGGCTAAGTCCATTGGTAGGCTCACTACTCATAAGAGTGAAGTTACTCACATGTGCAAGTGTTTGCAGCACCAGGCCCTAATACTTCTAGCAGCAAGGCCCTGATTGTCCACTTACAGAAAGTGAGAGATGTGCTACCAGGAAAATTTGGCTCTCAGTTATATGAGTGTAAATCAGCAGTAACTCCTGTGGCTTCAATTACACCAGTGCAAATGAGAGCTGAATCTGATTCCATGTGAGCCACATGTCATAGCAGAATCCGATGACATTTAAGCTAGAAGGTGGGATCTAGAACCATTGTTCTCCAACACAACTATATTTAATTATTTTTATAAATCCAAATGGTTTAAAAACTCTCCTCCCCATCTCCCAAATGAGAATGATTACAGTACACTTGGAGCTTGGGAAAGTTCTTATGCTATGAACAACCACTGTCCACCAGCCCATCCCCCCTCACTTTGGGAAAGTTCCTATACTATGAAGAAATAATACTACATATACACACACATGTGCTAAAGACATCAGTACTGGCACTTGAACTATTTATCAGGTGACTGAGAGAAAGCATCCAATCAGGACTAATAAGAGCAAAAGTTTTAGTACTCTATGCATTTAAGCAGAGAAATTGCACCTGATCATTCCCTTCTAGTTGTCTGCAAGCACAGGCTGCCTGCTAAAATAGCAGCAAGTAAGAACAAGGAGGGCAGAAGATTTGTCATCTTTATTTTGTTACACTCTAATCAACCCCCACACCTGTTGTGTACACAGAGCAATCAGCAGCACAGATGCTATTAACCATCCTAAAATTAAAGACAATCAAGTGTCACACACATCACACAAATAAAGGCAGGCAAACAGTTCCCCACACCTTATTGCTCCTCCAAATCACTTAACCTAAGGGGTATATGAGGTAAGGGTGCCTCTAAAAGTAGGTCACTCTTCCCTGTTCTCTACAGAATACAACACCCAAGAGCAAACAGAAGATGCACCTATAATTAGGAGTCCTGGATAAAGGGTGATGCACTCACTCAATCAATAGTCTCAAAGCTACTAAGTTAAGTGCTTTCCCTTTTTCTCCCCTTACCCTCCCACGCATAGGGGATCAGACCACCTACCTCTGCAGCTTGTTGAAGCCTCCCAAGGCAGAGGTAGTAGCAGGTGTCCCCTTCTTCCCCCTAGCAACAACCTTCCTTCAGCTGTTATTCTGCCCAGTTGCTTCTCGTCTATCTTCCCCTAAAAGCTGCTTACTGGTAAGGGGTGGAGCTCTTTGTCAGATATGTGATGCTATAATCAAATGATGCAGAGCCTCTGAGATGCTCACTGGGTCAGAGGATTACACATGATCTTGCTGAGGTATAGCTATGTCTAACAGAAACCTGATGTCTTTTCAAACCCCTGGCATTGACTAGCAAGAAAATGAAACTACTTAAAGAGACACTGTCAGATTAAAATCATGTGTTGTTTTTTAAAATTCCTGTGTAATAAATTTACATTATTTAAGGCCAAGATTTTTAAACATCTGATTTCCTTTCTACTATTAATGCTGATTGCTTGCTTTTTGTATTTCACCCAACTGGGACAAATAAAATGGAGAGGTTTCACTTTTGTTCTTAGCTAAACTTTCACTTTGGGGCTTACTTGTCCGGGCACTCCCTCAAAAAAAAAAAATTCTTCCACTGGAATTAAGATTACAAAATGGGAACATTTCAACTGGGCTTTGCAAAACTTGTATATACAATAGTTCATCTTAAGTTCAAAATGTAGCTTAGGGGGATCAGAGCTCAGGCAAATTCCTTGTTAATAGAGCTGGCATTTGAGCTTCATGAAACAGCTTTAATGAATAATAATTAATAAAAAAAAAAGTTTCCGGACTATTTCCTTGCAAAGAGTGACTTGAAAATGAAACCTTATGGAAACTGATTGCCAGAGTTGAAGGGCTCAAGCAGCTGGGATTCATTACTGCCATCGAAAGCTGGGGAGATTTAAGATCCCTCCCCCACACCCATGCAGTCACACACATTTTAATTCATAAGTAGGCACCTAATTTAACTCATCTCTTGTGCTCTGCTTCACCATAGCACTTCTGCCTAGAGTAATAATTAAATAGTAAATAATAATAACAGCCTACCCTATTCCCCTCCTGCCTGGATTCCTGCTACAGATTTAAAGAAATAGCACATATATCCTCACCCCTGAGCCTCAAAATTTGGATTTATATCAGGATCAAAACTTTTCTGGTGTTTCAGCTGAAGTTGAGTCTGGAATTTTCAGCTGCTAGATCCAAGTCTCCCAAAGTTAGGGGACTATTCAGATCTAGGGTTTTGCTTCAGGCTAGTAACACCAGCTGCATTTCACTAATTAAAACAAAATATGGCACAAAACCATCTCCATTGTGATGTCTTTTTTTTTTTTTTTTTTGAACAATTTTCCCTTCCCACAAAAAGATTTCTTTTAATTTTGTTTCCAATGTCTCATCCTCTTTATTTAGCGGGTTGTTAAGGATGAAATCCTCCCCTGAGACAGACCCAGTCTTGTTTCTCTCATGTTCCTGCAGATCTTTGCTTACTAGCAGGCCAGTGCTTTCTACTGCCTCTTGAATGTGGTGCTGCACACCTGGCTCTGAGGGAATTTGAGAATAAAGCTGTGGGAAAGTTGGCTTTGGATGGCAGGCAGGTTGGCAAATGTTTTTGTTGAGTTCAGTACTGTCGATGTCAAGCATTCAAAAATAATGAGATAGACCTTAAAATGGTGGGAATCATCATGCTTTTTTTTAATAATGAATTTTGTGCTCTTTTTATTGGCTGTCCTATTTCTGAGGCTTTAGGGTACAATGACATCATGTTTTCCAGCTTTTCTTTGCAGATGTAAGCAGGGTCTGAATGAATTCTCCCCTGACAGCTAGCTGGGAGGGGAAGAGACTGTAGGTGTGTTCATGTAAATACAGTTTGCTCCTGCTGTGCTTAGATATCCGGCAGATAGAGTGGTGTGTTGCTCAAAGTAATCAACTTTGGCTGGTGTTGCGTTACAAATCACGTTAGTACTGAATGCAGGGGTAGTGAAATGCTGTTACCAATGTTGTCATTATTGTGTGAATAAAAGGGAACAGAACTGTGCTTAACCTGTCCCAAATGAGGGGGTCACCTCAGCTGAAAGGACCTCGTTAAGCCCTGGGCTCAAATGCAAGACCCCTGTGAAAGTAAAAGGAGTGGGGGACAGGCATCCCAGCCAGGAGGTGTGGATCCTCCCCAAGGGTCCTCCCTGTTCGAAGAAAGAGCTAAATAGGCTTTATTAGGAGCCTTTTTATTATTTTAAAGGCTCAATCAGAGCTGAAATCAGTTGTGGTGAGACTGTGTTTCTGCCCAGCATGCAAGAGCAGAAGGTGACTGACAGCAGGCTGGTGAGCGAGTGGCTGGTGAAGCACTGAGCAGAATGAGTGGCTGGCGAGGCAGTGAGGAACCACAGCTGGCAGTTATCCAAATTTCACTTATAATTTGCACTTATCCACTTATAATTTACACTTATCCAAATGCCAAGCCAGATCACTTGAAATTTGGTCCGTGTTCACCAAAATGTTTGAAAATGTCATTGGATCTTCAAGTCAATCCAGTCTGAATGTTGGTCTCCTAAGGAGACAATATTGCAGAAATCTTCTTGGGAGAAGTGGCCTTGCACTTGATAAATGCTCATAGTGTGGCACAGATCTGGGGTATGTGTGACTCTGGACTAAGCTCACTGTGCCTCATTTTAGTTGCCATACACAGAGTAGTCTACGTGAGTATATTTAGCACAAGCAAAGGCACTCAGAACAACATCCTAATAGAGAACAAGTATTGGAGAAGCACAGTGATGTGTGCCCATATCGTCTAACAACCCTTTTCTTCCATAGACAGTGGTTTGGCTATTGTGTACAAGACACTCAAATGCATGGAGGACTGGTTTCCCCAGCCTGAGTATATTGAAAGTGCACAAAGAAAAGCATGTGAATGATACAGGAAGGCTTTAATGAAGTAGATTACGGTAGCAGCAATGCAGAACAAAAGATGCCTCATAATGAAAGAGCTCAGTTTCCTCATAATGGATATGAAGATGAAGTAATACAGGAACAATGCAAGCTGGTTGTGGACAGGCAAATGCCCCGGAGCACCTCATCAAACTGTAGGGGAAAACTGTGTGTGACATTACATGCTTATGTCCTTGATGCTCCCAGTCACAGACTCCTCTGCTCAGCATGGCCCAGTCCTTTTTGCCTGTGCCACTCTATAGCACCACCACTCTAAACCACCTTCAATTGGGGCTGGGACTGTCCATTATGTTTGTCTGTTGCCTAGCACAATGGGGCATGAGCTGGTTGTGGCCTTTAGGTGCTACCGCAGTGTACGTGTGAAATAATAATAAATGCCAATAATTCATGTTATATTATATTACTGTTATTTTTCATTGTGGTAGTGGCTAGGAGCCACAGTCATGGATCAGGTCCCCATTGTGCTTGGCTGTGCACAAACACAGAACAAAGATCTAGTGCAACTGTTGTTTGAACAGACAGAATCAGTTAGGCATTGCTAGTGACTCTGGTTGATGGTAGGACAGCCCGCTGCTGATTGTGCTTGTTGGTACTCCTTAGATGTTCTTCTCTTGAAAGCTTCTCTTCTAGTAGAAGGCCTTATTACTGCTTAACCCACATTTCCCAACACGTTGCTACTGCCTGGCAACGTTCTGACACAAAGAAGTAACAGGCAGCCTAGCTCCACTTACCTCTCTGAATGGGTCCTGTTGACACATTTGCTCCATCTTCTTACGCTGCCACTCTCTTTATTTCTCATTGTGGTAGGTCAGCCTAGTTAACTCAACCTTTAGCTGCATCTCTTCCCACTCAATGTCATCTGGTCACAGGGGACCCTTGCTTGGCTGCCCCGGATCTTCCCACTTACTGAACTCTCCCCCCTCATTGATGTCTATTCCTGCTCCCAAAAGCCCATTTATGACAGTCGTCTGAAGCCTCAGATAACTTACAGAAGAAAACCTATGAAGGAAAGTTAATATAGCTCTTGTCACATAAGATTTAGGCACAGAGAAAGAAATAAACTTTGTTTGAAGTTGGTTTCTCAAACAACAGTTTCCATTTCACAAGGATCCCAGTCTCCCATCCACAGAAAGTTCAAACCCAAACCAAACTAACTGTAGAAACAATTTCACTGATATCATGATACCATAGTCACCATTTCCCTGTTGCTACAGTAACCCAGCTCTGTTGCCAAGGTCCTTTGACTCTTGTGCTATCTGTCGTACTAAGTCTTTTGTGTTGCAGGGAATGTATGTCTCATCTGTCAATGGGACACTTCCCACTAAAATCCTCATTTTTCCCCTTTCAACTCCATGGCACTTTTAGCCACTACCATCCCAGGTTATTGGAGACAGGTAATTACACTTATAAAGTGTTTACATTTGTGTTTGCACTAATAATTTTAATCTCTTCATTTCTGGCTTAATAACACAGTTTAACTGTCATCAGCCATTCAAATTCCTCTGTCAGTCCGAGCTATTTTAAAAATGTGTACAAACATCCAATCAACTCCTAAGCTATCACAGACATGCAGACATCTGTTAGGAAGTTCACATTGGAAACACTGTGGAATTACAGAACTACAGAAGGGAACACCTTTATATGGGTAGACTTGATTTGGTGTCTCCACACTGATGCTGATAGAAATATCTGTAATCGAAAGGGTTCTCAGGCTGATTGGATTTTACACAAGTGATATCCCAGCTGCTTGACTTGCTGCAAAATCTCAATTACAGTTGTAAGCTGGGGCAGGTCTACACTACCCGCCTGAATCGGCGGGTAGAAATCGATCTCTCGGGGATCGAATTATCGTGTCTCGTTGGGACGCGATAATCAATCCCCGAATCGACGCTTGTACTCCACCAGCGAAGGTAGGCGTAAGCGCCGTCGACGGGGGAGCTGCGGAGGTCGATTTGCCGCCGTCCTCACAGCAGGGTAAGTCGGCTCCGATACGTCGAATTCAGCTACTCCATTCGCGTAGCTGAATTTGCGTATATTAAATCGACACTCCCCCCCCCCCTCCCCCCATAGTGAGGACGTAGCCTAGAATTGCACTGGAGTAAATACAGCTCTCCCTGGCCAACATAAGAGATGGCACTTGTCAACCAGAACAGCTGTTTTAGTCAGCAGCCTCCCCGTGCTGCCAAGGATTCCAGATACAGTGTGGCTGAACTCAACTAAGGCTAATTGCTGCATTACAGAGGAACCACAAAGTATGACAGGTGAGTATCCTAAAGTCTCTTGTTTGGAGTGAGCCAACTGTCATCTAACCTTGGAGAAGAGGAAATCTAGCTGCAATAAAACCTTTGACCCTTATTTTATTTGGACTACTTACCTGAACTCTCATATGTTGGTTGTATCAATGTCAGACAGCCTCAGCTTACTTACCATGTCAATCCTCCTCTCAGGAAGATCATGCCATCGATCATTCGATTTACTGCAGATCTTTGCACACATGCAAGCTAGAGAATCCTATTTGTGATCTTCCACTATTTTGAAAATATAGAGCTGTAGATCTGGCTGTGGGATGACTTTGGAGACCTGCACTCATTCCGTAGTGGGTCAGTGTTTATCAATAGCTAGACCTGGGTCTGAGATACACTTACGTCAATGGACATGGTTCAAAGGGCTTGTTCTAGTTGCCATGCATAGCATGGGCTCTGTATGGAAACAGAATGCCATTTGAATACAAACAGAATATCCTCCTGTCCAGGATCAAGCATATAAGAAGCACACTCGGGAATATGTTTGAATTACACCCATATCATCCCCTAAAACTTTGACTTGAACAGCTCTTTAGGTGTTGGGATTGAGGTATCCAAAAATGCTCATTGAGTTGTTTCCCCATCATGTACACAATGCCATATGCAGACCTCGCAGGAACAACAAGGACACAAATGCTAGACTGATTTAAATACATACAAAAAAGTTTATGGGGACATGTGGCTGAATAATGCTCCAATTCTAACTTTGCGAGAGTGTGAATGAGATTGTACTAGCTCCTCACCAGACGTTTCATAGGGTAAACAACTTCTCACCTTTCCACACCTGGTGGGAGGACCCTTATGTTGCATGATAAAGGTAGTGTAAAAGGGACATCACCAAATTCTGACTAGACTTAGTCCCAACAGAAAGGTCAGAAGCATTATCTCCTAAATCTTCCTTTATGGGTCCCGAGTCTATAGCGATCTCAGCAGTCACCAGAACTTGGCTGCAATAAATGTGAGTGCTTGTTAGTGAAAATGGGCCACCCATCCTCAAAAGAAATGGTGTGGGAACTAAAGAGTGTGGCACATCCCAGCTAGGAACAAGTAAACCTTCTCACTGAGAAAACACCAAGAATAAATAACCACGTGGGCCCCCTTCCATGCAGCCTCACAGAAACAAGGCTCATAGCCAAGCCGCTATCTTCCACCAGGGAAGTGAGAATAAATGGACAAAGACACATTCCAAAGCGATTTCTATTACATGTATCTTTATTAGTATAGGTGAATGTGACAGAATTATGCTGAATATGTTAATGGACGCACATGTAATTGAACAATGATATTCAGCTACAATATTCAAAAGGAGTAAGTGAAACTTACACAAATTATAGCATTGTGTATATAATGATAGTGGAAATGCTAGGTGAAGCGCAGGTGGGATAATGGAGATGGGGAGCAGGAAAAGTGGGAAAAAAGTCAGGACAGATAAGCATCTGTTTCAACTGTAGCAAATGTGCTGTTGGTTTAGCAACATTTTTTCTTATTTTTGCAATCCTGGAAAATCTTCTTGAAAATGAAATAGAGCACAATGGCAAAACAAAACAAGTAGTGTTTTATAACGAAATAGAATGCCAGCTCCCTCACTGTGTAAATGAGGTGTATAAAGATGAAGCAGTCTAGAAACAAGGTGTACTGGTTCTGGGGCTGGAGTAGGTCACGGAGTCCTTGGCCAAACTGTGGAAAAAGGAAGAGAGATGCATGACATTGCAAGATCGCATTCTGCACACTACTTTGTACAGATGTTGCTGCTCAGCACACCCAGTCCTTTTGGTCTGTACTGGATGACACCACTGGTGTAGCCCATACTCTGTGTGAGCTCATAGTCACATATTAATTCATCTTTCAATAACCAATAGCGCAATCATCTCCAAATACGTACTTACACAACCCTTATATGGGAATGGTCAGGCCTTATGTTAATAAAGGAATTGGCAGTTTCTTTCTTTAATTGAGCCTGAAATATGCCAATATACACTGGGCCTGATTCTGATCTCATTTACATTGGTAATTCCATTAGTGTTACTGTTGCTTAATACCAGTGTAAGTGAGATCACATCCCTCCTGCAGTACTTGTTTCCAAACTATACATACAGAAGGTGTTACAGGTAACTTTAAAATCTATGGGTTTGTACAGCACCTTGCCAAGTGCAGTCCTCCATCCTAACTGAGGCTCCTAAGCTCTACTGCAGTACAAATAATAAATAATAATGCAAACACTTCTATCTATCTTGCGCTAACTAACAGCACAAAGCCTGCAAGAAATGCTAAAGATACATGTACATCTTACCATAGATGATATAGGAATAGACAGCCTGATATTCCTCCTACTAACACCAGTAACCAACCGTTGAAAGTGAGAGGAGAAATAACCCCAGAGACAGCAACAGTGATCAGGAAAACTCACTCAACTGAGATTTGCAAGTGGCACATCTTCTAAACCTTTCTGCCTCTGTCAAAAAATTATCTCCTTTAGACTGGATACCTGGTAACAATGGACCAAATCCTACAAAACCTTGACTATGTGATTTCAACAGGGCTACTTCTGTGAACAAGGAGTTGCAAAACCTGGCCCATCTTCCAAATTTGTATAGACTTGGTGACCAGATATCTACCTGCCTTCACAGCTGTTTGCTCTGGTTATACTTGTGGCTTGGTCATCTAACTGTACCTCAGGAAATCTTTCAGAAACTATTCTAGCAATAAGTCCTCTTTGACCTCTTTCATTATGGAGGCAGGTAAACCAAGGCAGGCCCTCAACCTTTTGCTGCCGAGAGTGGCAAACATTTTCGGTGCCCCCCTGAGTGGCTGAGTAAACACAAACACCTAAACAAGGGCTGAGCCATGTGACATACCCCTCATGTTGATTTGGTGCCCTCCAGAAACTGGCACCCAGGTCAGCTGCCCCTAAAGCTGGCCATAAGTTAATCAGTAGAAGCATCAGTAAGATCCATTACTCTATTGTATTCATAATTTGGAAAACATTCCTTCTATGTTTGTCTTAAGCCCATTGAACTTTACCCAATAAACTTAATTTGCAAGTTAAAAGTACTTTAACAGCTCATTTTAATTGTATCACAGTCTTAGGGGACTGTTCTTAGAGGAGGCAATATCTTGACTTCTCTGTGAGCAACAGTGTGAGCTGTAGGGATCACATTCCCACCTCTAATTTAAAAGCAGAATGAAAATGTTCTTGAGGAAGGAATACTCAAAGGAATGAGGCTTTATGGAAGTGTGGAAATAGTTTCCCTCTCTGTCATGCCCACCGCTTTTTTCCCATTCCCACTTACTGATCTGGGTGTTGCCTGTTGACGTATCTGCTCCATAGTCTTCTCATGCTGCCGTTGCTTTTCATTGTCTTCATGTTTGTGTTTCAGCCTGGTCAGTGCAGAATCCCACCTCATCTTCTCCAGCTCGAGATCAGTGGCTGTGATGCGTCTGCCACATAGCTGTTCCAGCTCCTCCAAATTGCTGATCTCACCCATGCTGGTGAATCCTTCTGGCTGCAAAGCATCAGCTTCTCTCTTTGCCCTGTTCTCCAAATGGGCTGCTTGGCTCTTACCATCCAAGCTCTCTGTCATATCATCTGGGATGTATGATGATGTTGGGGTACCTCTGGAAGCATCCTGGTACAAATTGGGAGTAGGTATAAATTCATATTTAAGCTGATATAAGAGACCTAATCAGGCTTTAATGGGACAGATTTGGACTCATGTACCTAAAACTTTGGGCAATTATATATTCACATACTGACTCACTAATCCTATAATATCTACCAGTTTCCTTTGAAAAGGTATTTTATAGAGCTGGTTGGGAATTTTCTGTTGATTTTTTTTTTCAACAGAAAATACAATGTCTGCAAAATCAAAATTTTTCTATAGGAAAATCTAAATGAACTATTTTGTTGAGGTCAGATTGACCCAAATCAGAACATTTTGATTCATTGAACCAAATCAAAATGTTTCATTTCAAGTCAGTTCAATATTAATCTGTGTCCATCCAAGCTGCTGCCTCATGAGGTACCTCAGATGTCCCATGCTCCCACTCTCCTTTAGGGGCTGAGCTCCCTGGCTGGATGACATCTCCCGTTATACACCATAATCTTACCTCTGGCTGAATTTTCACTTCCACTTACCATCTTCTCATGCTGCCGCTGCTTCTTGTTGTCTTTATACTGAGCTATCTGCACAGTAAATTCAAACCCTGTCTGGATTTCCTTTAATGCTGTACTAGCTTGGTCTGAATATTCCGACCCCTCCAGGTTGCTGAGCCGCTCCAAATCGGCTTGTGTCTCCTGGTCTTTAACATGCAGAGACTCCGTCTCAACATGGGAGACATCTGATGAAGTCAAGGTATCTCTGGGGGTGTCCTGGCACAGATTGGGGAAAAGCATAGATGTACTTTTAAGCAAGTGACCCCTAAGAAGCCAAGGGATGGATTTTGAAAGGTATTTAAGCACCTGCAAATGTAGATAGGTGCCGAGTGGGATTTTCAGAAGAACCATGGTGCCTAACTCCTATTGAAACCACTGGGAATTAGGCACCTAGGCAATTCTGAAAATCCCACTAGGCACCTATCTGCATCTTTAAGCACCCAAATACCTTTAAAAATCTGGCCCCAAACTATGCAAGGATGAGGTGGAAATATGAAACCATCCTCTTCTACACCAACCAATAGATTTGGCTGGGGCCCGAAAGGAGGTATGCTGCATCATCGTATGGCATAGCACAGCCAACACACTCCCTGGAGCTCTGGGAAAGATAACTTCTCTTTTCCGGAGGTACAATCCATCCTGAAGACCCTATAGAATGAAGCAGCCCCTCACTGCCCTCAACACAGAACAGTGCTTGCAAGATGCAATCTGCCACTAATCAGGGTCAAAAGCATTCTTTCAACTGACTTTTTTGAAATAAGAGTGCAACCTGTCTCTTATCCCAAGCTACACGGTATTTATTTAGACATTTTATAAAGGAGGAATGACCCACAAAAGTCATCTTTATAAGAAGATTTAGACAGGCAACAAAACTCATTCTCTAATGCTCCTGAGCTACATTATTGCCTAAAGCTGATGAAGAAGATAAGGAAAACTGAAGAATTACCATAGTTGATTCAGGCACAAAAGTAGTGGAGAAACCTAGACTAAACATTAGAGACACACACAGCAGCCTCTGTTTCACAAGTCCCCCATGCAGAAAATTCAACCCCAGCTGCTCCAACAGGCCCACACCATTAAAACCCAAACCAAGCTACTTTTCTAAACTGCCACAGTGATGTCATTGCCACACTCTGCTGACATCATAATCACTCTGTTGCCACAACATATTACATGCTCTCTGTTGCTAAGGGTCTGAACTGTCACATTACCTGTCCTCCCACATCCTTACTATTATCACTGATATAAATCTTTAGGTTTGGAGAGCAAGAAAAGATCTATTGGTTAGGGCATCAGCCTGGATCTTAGGAAACCCAGATTCAATCTCTGCTCTGCTACAGACTTTCCTCTGTAACCTTGCACAAGTCACTTAGTCTCTCCATGCCTTTCTTCCCATCAATAAAATAGGGATGATAGTATGTCGCAGGCATGGTGGGAGCATAAATACTTTAACAGAGTGGGAGGTGCTCAGCTACTGTAGAGATGGGGGCCTTGGAAGTACTTTAGATAAAACACAATTTGTGTTCTGTTTGTACTGGGGCATGGGCGAAAGGAGTATGAGCCTCCAAATTTGGCCTATGTATTATTATTAGCATTTATAAGGTACCTATCAACATGGTATTTGTCACTTATGTCATGTAAATAAACAGTGGGCTTGATTCTTCATAGCCCAGTACCTTGTGTAGTCATTTATTCCAAGGCATTGTGTGTGTGTCTCATTGGTAGGTGATGTGTGGAGAGCAGGATCGTAGAAGCTATAGACGAGAAAGACATTAAATTATTGAGACCATTCCTGATATATCAATTATCCAGTGTAGTGTCAGTTTATGTCTGGATTTTCAAATCCCAGGCTGCTGCACCCACCCTGATACATGAGTGCATAGAATCCCATCTTTAGCTTTGAATGAGAATTTTCAACAGTGTTTTTAAGTGCTTTTTCTGAAGATCTTATTACTTTGGCAGGTGCACCAGCACTAGGTATTTGTATGCTCAGAAGCTGTGCAAGTGGAGAAATAGGGAGCTCCAGAAGGTTTATGGAAGTAGCATTTGCCTTCTGAGTCAATGGTGCAGGAGCCCTGGAGCAATTTTTATAGCGGGGGTGCTAATGATGAAAACCATGTATTAGGTGTTTGTTATTACTACTTCAAGCCAGGGAGTGCGACAGCACCCCTAGTTCCAGCACCACTGCAATGGTGGAATGGAGATGTGTGGCACCCATTGTGCTTTTTGCAGTTAAGTTTCTTGCATCCCTGATGGCTACTGGAGAAATAGCAATGCCTCACTCCCACCTTTTCATGTTCTCTGTATGTGTATATATATCTCCTTACTATATGTTCCATTCTATGCATCCGATGAAGTGGGCTGTAGGCCATGAAAGCTTATGCTCAAATAAATTTGTTAGTCTCTAAGGTGCCACAAGTACTCCTGTTCTTTTAGCAATGCCTCGGTGATTAATAATGATACATTTACTCAAATTCTCAAGATGTCCTCCTGAAAGGATCTTCCTATAAATCTTATGAAAGAGCCATAAAAGGACTTGACATCTCTGCTCAGGGACCAAGTGCTGTGGTGAATTGGGAGAAATCAATTTAATATTATATGTCTGTTTTTGCTGAATGAGTGTATTAGCAGATAGGAGGCATGGGATGCTGTTTGCTCAGCAGACATTACAGTGATACACATGTAATAAACATCTCATCTGCTACTTGCCAAGCTGCAACCTCCCTCACTCAAACTTTTGTGGCCAGAGCAAGTAAGGTGCTGAGCAGCCTCAACTCTCAGTGGTTTCAGAGGGACCTGGATGGTGCTCAGAACCTTACAGCGTCTTGTCCTTGATTTTTTTTTTTAATATTGGCTTCCAAAGTCAAACCAGAGAGGAAGGTAAAGCCATTTCCTTCCACCCCCAAAGGTGGAGGCTGCTATTTCCTTCATCTTGAGATCTCTTTTGCTTTGCTTTTCTCCTAGCTTTCCAAGCCTGCTGTCAGTTGGCCTGCAGAACTGAGGTTAGCAGTTAGCAGGCAGCTGCACTCTGTGTTGCTGTCATTGCTCTGAAGTTATTGCCACAGATTTCAGGATGATGCTTTCTTTCATTTCCTTCTTTGCTGTCGTTTTTCTCCACAGCAGCAAGTGCACGCCATGGCATATAATATTCAGGAGTGCTGCTTACACTGCCGTTTGGGGGTTTTGTGGTTTCGCATTTGATTACAAAGACTGTCTTTTAATAGATGCTGAAACACAGTTTAGAGTTGAACATGTTTTCTCTAGGCAGCTTTGTGCATCTTGCACTGGGGTCCATGTTAAAGGCCAAATTTAGAGAGGACGCTGGTAATGAAGGAGTGTGAGCATGTGCTAAGGGTTCCAAGAAGTGTGATTCAGTGTAAGTTACCTGGAATAATCATGGATGCTGAGCCAAAGCAGGGGGTAAATTAGGGCCCCATTGTGATTTTTAGGCATAACCCCCAGTCCGGAGAAGTGCACAGCTGCACCACCCAGCAGGAGTATTTCCACATCCCTGCCCCTTGGGAAGGGGGACCATGTGCTTCCCTATGTGGCCATCCAACTCTGCCAGCCGGCTACAGAGTGGAGGCAGGGTAATGGCTCTGCGCCCTCCCTTCCTTTATGGGATGGCTTTTGACCCAGGAAGCACAAGCAGGAAGTGGCCCCTGTGCTGAGTGGAGTGTAATTACAACCTGCTCATGCGCAGGGGTTGCCAAAGGAAGGCTTTTTCCCACATGCTGACTATGTTGCTTACTGTCCGAGCCCCTGCTTTACACACCCACACGTGGGCTTAGCACAGTCCAGCTCTCGCTCTATTTAGATATGAGTAATATCCTGTTGTTTCTTGGCAACCCTATTCTATCTATCTCCCAGTATTTCTCAGGGAGTATATGCCATACCCTCTGAGAGCATGTCGCAGTGAGCATGGTCCCCAGGTATGTCTAGGAGCTCCTGAGGTATTGTGCATGGAATACTTCCCCTTTATTGTTCAGATTAATGGTGTTCCAGCAATCTGCCTCCTGCACACCGGTGGTATGATTGACTTGTATCAACATTTCACAGAACAATAGAACCGTCCCCCATCAAAATGTTCTGTCCTGCTCTAATGTTTTCTGTCCATACAACATGACAAGCAGGGGCAGCTCCAGGCACCAGCGCACCAAGCGCGTGCCTGGGGCGGCAAGCCGTGGGGGGCAGCCTGCCGGTCGCTGTGAGGGCGGCAGTCAGGCAGCCTTCGGCGGCATACCTGCGGGAGGTCCGCCAGTCCTGCGGCTTTGGCGGCAATTCGGCGGCGGGTACGCCGAAGCCATGGGACCGGTGGACCTCCCGCAGGCATGCCGCCGAATCTGCATTACCAGCGGACCTCCTGCAGGCGCGCTGGCGAAAGCCGCCTGATTGCCGTGCTTGGGGCGGCAAAATACATAGAGCCGCCCCGGTGACAAGGCTGAGAGATAAGCAGACAAGCCAGGACAGGGCCTTTAGCAACGGAGAATATTGGCGATCAGAATACCCGGGAGAATGTGCAGGCAGGAATGTGGAATCTCATGACATCATTGAGGCAGTCTGGTCTAGGGTTTGAATTGTTCAGCTGGTGTTTGAGTTTTCTCCAGGAGAGAGTGGGAGGCTTGTAAATCCAGTGCTGTGTGGCTTCATTTCTCTCTCTGGCCTTGTGCCTAAGTCTTCTAGGTAAATATTACAGTTAATCTTCACTTTTCTTTATCTGCCAGACTTTAAATTGTAAATTACCTCAGGGGAACTAGGATAAGTTTTGTATTTTCTATCTAAATACCTTTTAAAAAATGAAACCTGTGTAATAATTTGTAAATAAATATTGGTTGAACTCCTGACCCCCATTGGAGTCAGTAGGAGATTTGCCACTGACTTCCATAGAGGCCAGGATTTCACCCACTTGAGAAAGGGGGTCTTTTAAAAAACATGGTTGAAAAACATGGGAGGGGTTTGTTAGTTTTAGCGCTGTGCTGTTTCTGATTGTTAATAGTAGTTGCGTGATTGAATGTCTAAGTGGTAGGTGCAGGTTTTTGTATATTTCAAGTATTTTATTATTATATAGGCTTGTGTTTTAATTTTTGTGCGGACACCCAGCATAATAGGTGAGGATTTGACAATAAATCTACACAAATTAGTAAAATGGCAGAGATAGTGGCAAACTGGAGGGAGCTCAGTGAAGAACATTAAAAATGGCAGTATTGAGGGGCTGACTTCTGGAGAAAGATCTAAATATTTATAGTTTGGGTAAGCAATGTGTAAGAGAGGACTTTATGACTGAAGAGTGTGAACACCAAAAGGAAGAGGAATGATTTAGGGCGGTACTATGGGGCACAAGTACCTGTGATGGGGGATGACCAGTGTCCCAAGTAAAGTAGTGAGAGACTGGGAGCTTTAATAAGTTGGCTGCACAAAGCAGTAGAAAAGGTACTGAAGGGGACAACTGTGCACAGGCAGGGGGAATAGACTGGATTTCCTCTTAGTTCTTTGCAAATTCTAATTTCTGTAATTTTATATCATTCCAATGGGTGCTCAGTTATGCTACACTTTTTCTTATTGTTTCTGCTGTGTGTTATAATATAGAATGATGTCTGTCTCTGTACAGTAGGGCCTTTTGGACTCATCTCATTTAAGGTGTATGAAAAATATTTTTCTTATACTAGAAGTAACTATGTTGCTTGTTGTTGCTTAGAAATGAATATATATTTTTGCCCTGTCTGTACCAGGATGCTGTTGACAATACCCCAACATTACCACATGTTCCCTTTATCACTACAGAAGCCCAGGCCAATAATGATCAGGAGGCACAACTGGACACTGTACAACAGACAGAGGTCTTTCACAACTAGAAGCAGTCCCCAAACGGGACAAGATCAGTCACCACGAGGAGCAGCACCTGGCACACATCAGACAGGCCTAAGGAGCTGATACTCAGTTGGAAAAGATGCAGATAGACTTTGAGTTGATGATGTTGAAATACCAACATGTGGAGAATGAAAAGCAATGGCAACATGAGGAAGAGAAGGAGCAGATGCATCAACACGCACTGGGGGTGCATGCTGGGTCCCCATAGCAGTTGCTTTGAAGAAGAGCAACATGCACTCTGCCTAATATATGGCGGATGGCCGGCCTTAGGGAAAATGACATTCTGGGCGAACTTGTATTTTAGCACCCCCCACATCGTCCCTGGCCCCCACGGGCTCCCTGGGCTTCTCCAACCCCATCACCTCTGGGCTCCGCTGCCTCCTCCAGTGTTTAATTTGTATTGAAAGAGATGCCAGAGCTCAGACCTGGCACAAACTTAGCACTGGCAGGGTGACGGGATACTGGTGGGTGCTGGCCGGGCGCTCAGCTCTGAAGGCAATGTGTTAGGTATAAAGAAGTAATGTTGGTATTGTTTAATATGTTTAATTAGTTGTTTTAATAATGTATTTTTGAAGTAATGTTAAGTAAATCACTGGCTTTAATAGAATCTAACATGGAGTATATGAACTATGAGCCTTGGACTCTATCTTTGTAAGCGGACTTGTTTACAACTTGGACACTGGAGTCCTCTGGCTCAAACCGGACTAAACCAGCTTTTCCCACCAAAGCCAACCCCCAACATTCTATGCCCTCAAAACTTTTCCTGCCTTAGAGATTATATAAGACCTTGCTCAGCGTCTGTGCGGGGCTGTCCATTCCAGCGGCAGCATGGGCACGGTCGGGTCTTCCCACCGCTCCAGAGCTAGAGAGTAGAGTGCCATCTAGCCCACAGCCGGGTTGAGGGTGGAGAGGCCTGTCATCACTACCCCACCACAGAGAACCGACTCCATCTTACCTGTGGAGGGTCCTGCTTTCCTGGTGTCCATCATGCCAGAGGGTCTCCCTGCCTGCGACGAAGTCCAACTGTCGTCGGGACTCCCCAGTAGTCCTCCTCGAAGGCTCTAAATCAGCCGGCGAGTAGAAGGCCCTGGGCTTCGCATCTGTACGCTGTGTCCACTGCGCCTAAATCGTAGGAAAGGTTTCTGTACTGGGGTTTCTTTATTGTTTTTCCGAATACCAAGGGAGGTTTTGTGGGTCTGAGCTTCAAGCTCCTAAAGCCAGTCACTGAATCACTGTATGTTTATGTCTGTGTTTCTTCCCCCCATTTTCCCCAGTTTTCTGTACTTTTACCCTTAATACACTTACCTTTGTTTGCACCATAGTACCTTGTCTTTTCTTCATTTTGTTACATCACACAGGGAGGGAGGGACACCCTTATTGTAAGCTAAATCCACCAGTGACAGATACGGAAGGGAGTTGAGTCTGTCCTTCTGGGAAAAGGGGCTTTCCTTTTATCTCCCCTCTACCATTTCTAAAGTTTTCCTTTTTGACGCATTGCCTTATTCCCCTTGAGGTAACAAATGCCACCGCCAGCCGCAGCACGGGAGTGAGGGTGGCACGGTATATGGTGCATTGCCACCCTTACTTCTGCACTGCTGCTGTGGGTTGTGGTGCCTGGTGCTCAGCATGTGGCTCAAGGCAGGCTTTGTGCTGTCACATGGGGACTGTATCTTCCAGAACCGAACCGAGGGCCCTCCTGCAGCCTTCTGGCTACTCCTGGCTGGCCAGGGGCACCATTTCAGATTTTGGTGGGGAGGGGGGAAGGCAACTTTAACCATGATTTCAGGGGATACTTAGCCACCTGAAAACTCTACGGGTTTTTTTTGCAGATAACTTGGAAATTAGCTGTTGATTTCACCATACACACACAAATCCACAAACATATTTCCATCAGTAACAATTGAAATTTACAGATAGGGAAAACAAGAAAAATGCTGCTTGAGAACTTCAGTGATATAAACTTCTGAACTAGGCTTGTTACAAATGGACTAGAGAATGAATAATTAAATCAACAAACCTTTTCTGGTTTTAGGATATTTAGTTTGTATATCTTGACATGTGACAGTGACACTTAGTGGTTTTTGCAGTATTGTTGTAGCCATGTTGCTACCAGGATATGAGAGCCACAAGGCCGGTGAGGTAATATCTTTAATTGGACCAACTGTGGTTGGTGAAAGAGACAAGCTTTCAAACCCCACAGAGCTCTTCTCCAGGGCTGTGGAGCCACAGGCGCTGACTTTTCAAACCACTGGGGGGTGCTCGACCCCTGGCTCTGCCCCAGGACCCGTCCCCACTCCACTCCTTCCCCCAAGTCCCCATCCCTGCCCCGCCTCTTTCCGCCTCTGCTTCACCCCCTCCCCTGAGCACGCCGCGTCCTCGCTCCTCCCCCCTCCCTCCCAGCCTCCCTGCATGCCACAAAACAGCTGTTCACGACAGGCGGAAGGCACGGGGAGGGAGGGGCTGATCCGCAGGGCCCACCAGTAGGTGGGAGGCACTGGGGGAAGTGGGGGGTGAACTGATAGGTGGGCTGCCCCCCGTGGGTGCTCCAGGTCTGGCGCACCCACGGAGTCAGTGCCTATGTATGGAGCACAAAAGCTTGTCTCTTTCACCAACCAAAGTTGGCCCAAAGAAAGATAATACCTCACCCACCTTGTCTCTCTTTTTGTGCTTTAAAGTTCAGCTCTTTGAATCTCAACTTCAACTGTCATTAAAATGTATCTGAGCTCCCCCATAATTTCCCACAACTGAAAATTAAAAATGATAAAAATACAAAAAAGCTTTAAAATAAACAATTGATATTACTCATCAAAGTTATAAAAAAATAAAAAATTGTATTCTACCAAGCCTATTTATAAGCCACCAGAGCAGCAGGGTTGAAGCATGGGGGAGAGGGGGGAACGGGGAGGGAGGAGAGCCTATCCTCACTAGAGTTATCGCCCAGTTTAAGGGGCTGAACTGTAAGTCACAACAATCACACATTGTCCTCACACTAATAGCAGGAATCCCAGCGACTTCCAGAGGATGAATGAGGTTTGCAGGATATGGGATTAAGTCAGAGATGGGAGTAAAGAAAGGAGTTTCTTATTCTTGCTGCAATATAGAAATGTGCACACCACTTTTCCCAACAGCTTAGACAAGGCCCTGCCCCAAGGAATCTCAGTATACTGTTAAATACAAGTAGTGGAAACAAAAACAGTTAAAAAAAGAAAGCCTGAGTATGTGGATAGGCAATCAGAAATTGAATGAAAGGTAAATGGGTTTCAAGGAGGTCACAGCAGGCAGGCAGGCACCACCTACTTAATGGTTAATCTGCCATTAAAACTAAACTAGGGAACCACTGTGTTGGGAACATCCCTGGGACAGGGCACAGCACAGTGAGTCAGCATGCTACTCCCCCACCCACTGTGGTCCCCATTCCCACTCCTATTCAGATGGGGAGGGGAGGCACATGGGGGAGCTGATCTCACACCCATTTATCTCCTGTGCACCCACCCGCCTGACTTGGGGGAGGCAGCCCTTGGGACCAAGTGAGTGAAGCTTCTGAGCCAGGGGAACAGAGAGGACCCTTACCCCACCCCCCCAACAGCTTGAGTCACACCTCCCCTCCCCAGGCAGCCTCCCCCTTACCCTCAGTCAATTCCCCTATGGGAAAACAGCTGTTCCTCCCCTACCTCTCACTGCAGAGCTGAGGCAGCAGCCCGTCCCTACTGCTTCCCGCTATTTGGTGCACATGCTGTTTGTTTACCTTTCCTGGTCCCAGGCTAGGGTTGCCAGGTGTCCAGTTTTCGACCCATTAAAAGTCGGTTGGCGGTGCTGTGCGGCTAAGGCAGGCTAGTCCCTACCTGTCCTGGCACCGCGTTGCACCCCGGAAGCGGCCAGCAGGTCCGGCTCCTAGGTGTGTGTGGGGGGCACGGGGCTCCACACGCTGTCCCTGCCCTGAGCACTGGCTCTGCACTCCCATTGGCTGGGAACTGCTGCCAATGGGAGCTGGGGGAGCGGTGCCTGCAGGTGAGAGCAGCGTATGGAGCTTCCTGGCCCCCCCGCCTAGGAGCTGGACCTGCTGGCCACTTCTGGGATGCAGCATGGAGATAGTCAGGGAGCCTGCCTTAGCCCCGCTGACTGGGAGCCACCCAAAGTAAGCCCTGCCCCAAACCCAAGCCCCAACCCCCTGCCCCAGCCCTGATCCCCCCCCCCAAGCCTAGAGCCCCCTCCTAAACCCCAAACCCCTCATCCCTGGCCCTACCCCAGAACCAGCACCCCCAGCCAGAGCCCTCAACCCCTCCCACACCCCAACTCCCTACCTCAACCCGCAGCCCCCTCCCACACTCCAAATCCCTCGGCCCCACCCCCCAGCCTGGACCCCCCTCTTGCACCCTAAACCCCTCATCCCCAGCCCCACCCCAGAGCCTGCACCCCCAGTGGGAGCCCTCAACCCTTCCCACACCCCAACCCCCTACCTCAACCCACAGCCCCCTGAAACATTCTGAATCCCTCAGCCCCAACCCCCAGCCTGGAGCCCCCTCCTGCACCCTAAACCCCTTATCACCAGCCCCACCCCAGAGCCCGCATCCCCAGACAGAGCCCTCACCCCCTCCTATACCCAATGCCCTGCCCCAGCCCAGTGAAAGTGAGTGAGGGTGGGGGTGAGTGAGCCACCGAGACAGGGGGAATGTAGTGAGCAGGGGGCGGGGCCACATGGCAGGGGCAGGGCAGAGGCGGGGCCTCGGGGAAGGGGGCGGTCCTAGGGTGTTCGGTTTTGTGCGATTAGAAAGTTGGCAACCCTATCCCGGGCTCCAGCAAGCATAGGACTCGGCAGGCAAATGGTGGCAGAAAACTGCTGGGCAGTGTGTGACCCTGCATGTCCCCCCATGTGTCACCTCTCTGCAGGGAAGGGATGGGATGGATGGTAGCAGGCTCCAGCACCCCTGGTTAGTGTGGTCCTCACCTGTGCAAAGCTAAGTGTGTGTTCCTGCCGGCAGTGCCAGGGGAAAGAACAAGCACTTTCCTGGACAAGTGGGGCTCTTAGGGGACAATAGTGCAGCAGGCCCATCCCCACCACAACCTAGATAGCAGGAAGGCTTCTCCAAGCCCCCAGCCGGGACACATAGAGAAAAGCTGCTGGCACACACATCCTTCCTCCTTCCCCTGCACCAACCTCAGTCAGCCGCCCATCCCAGAAATCAGATCAGGAGCCTCTTCCAGCACATCCCCACTCTCCATGGCTTCTAACGCAGGGGGCTCTCTGTCCTGGGAGAGTGGGGAGCCCTGGCACCCACCCCTGCTGCTCCCACCGGAGGAGTTACCCGAGTGCCTAGTCAAGCTGCAGCTTGGGGCCGCCCTCTCCAACAATGAGTGTTTCTCTCCCTGGCTGGCTGACTGCCTCCTTAAGTCCAGCTGGCACTTGGTCAGCAGGTCAGGTCACGTGGGAGGTATCAAATGTGCCCTCCAGGGGCCTCCTTCAATATGTCGCCCTGGGCGATTTTCCCAATTGCCCTGGTCAAAAGCTGGCGCTGTTGGAAATATCACTTTGATGGTAACATGCTCCCTTGGGGATGTTTCACGTAGACTGGCACAGGAGCCAGGCCCCCTTCCTAAGCCAGGTCTACCATACAAAGATTTGTCATAGTGATGAAAAAAATCACACACCTCACCCTCATAGCTCTACTAGCAAACTCCCTTCATGTAGAAGCAGCTTATACAAGCAAAAGTGTCCTTTGCTGGTATAACTTATGTCATTCAGGGACGTGGTTTAACTATACTGGCAACATTTGCTGGTATAAGCTGCATCTCCAGGGCTTGGTCAGTTTAGCTATACTGGCAGAGCCTTTGTAATGTTGAGTAGCCCCTAGGATCCTCTTGAAAACCAGGGTGAGAAGCTGTCTTGTGGTTTATGCACCAAAGAAGTTCCCTATGCCTATCTAGGTACATATATGGTCCTCATCTCCAGGTTGTGAGGCACTCAAATGCATGCATAGATTTATCTTCCCAACACACCTTGTGGCTGGGGAGCTGATCACCTTATTAGCTCGCCCATCATGAAGCGCAGCCCGTGCCGGTGGCACCAGCCTCTTCCTGATGTAGGGACTAGGCCTGACTCCTCTCACTGGCCCCACCCATGCTCCTCCTCTTCCCCACGAAACTCTACCCCTGGCCAGACAGAAGTTGGAGCTGGGCCATGGTAAGAGCCGCCCATGGATCCCCAGGGAGCAGGGACAAGGGACAGTGGCTGCCCTCAGGGACCCCAGTCCCCTGCCCAGGGCAGGTGGAGGGTCTGGGGCTCCCCACAGCGGCCCAGGTTCCTTGGGCAGTTCTTACCTCTGCCTGGCTTCAGCTTCCAGCCTGGCCAGGGGGCGGGACCTGGAGGGGAAGAGGAGGAGCAGGGGGTGGGACCATGGAGGGGATGGGGCATTGTGCCTCCCCCCTAGACTTCTACCGAGGTTCTGGGGGCCCTGGGCATAGGCCCTGTGCGTTAATCCACCACTGGACACAGGCTAGAATAAATGACTTACCTAAGTCTGTGGTTGAGCCAAGAATTGAATCCTGGTCTCCTGAGTCCTAGTCTTGTGCTCTATCCCTAAGCCATCCTTCTACCTCTCTGTGCTCATTTGCTGAAGAGTGCAGCAGAAGGTAAGATGTATCTTTTAAAATAAATGAAATCTGTATTGCATCTCTCCTGTCTGTGCAATACTTTGTAAATAAAGGTTGTGGGCTCAACTCAGTAATGTTGCTGACGCGAGGATATGAGTGTTTCAAGTAAGGGTGGCATGTGCAGTGACCAAGCACGCACAGTGCCCAAAGCCAATATTCCCTGCTTCACTGTCTCATTAATGGTAGCACTGCTTCTCTTATTTTTCAGTTCATCAATAGATCTAAAGAATATTTTAACATCTCTCAGCATTTGTGCTGCATTGTTCCATATGGTGCTTTGATGACTGCACTGGACAGAAGAGTGAATTTCCTGAAGCTAAGCACAAGTCTCGTGGGTGTACATTACAGCTACAGACAGGAATGACTGGGGTGTGCTGAGAAGAGGTGGCTTAACATTGCGATGTAACTCATTCCTTTTCCTTTCCCACAGCTTGCTTGAGGAACCCAGGACCTACTCCTACCTCAGCATTTTGGTGCCTCCTTTCTATACGCTGGTTAATCAAGGTCTGTATTCTTTGCACAGCAAAAGAACATCTCTTCCATTTTGTTATGAAACTTTGCTCTGCAGTGCTATTAGCATATCATATTTAATTGCAACATTCTGTGTTTTCCTTTGTGAGGTCTACATCTGTCATGATGGACACAATGGGGAATTAAACTATGACTATTTCTGGGACCTAATAGCTAAACTATGTTTTCAGGAGTATAGGGTTGGTGGGATGATAGGGGTATCATTTGACCTCACTATACCAGGGATGTAAAAAAAACCCACATAGCCAGATCCGCAGCTCATGTAAGTTGGCATAGCTATGTTCACTTCAATGGACTCATGCCAGTTTACAACAGTTTACATAAGGATCTAGCCCAGAATACCATATAAATATGGAGATATTCTCCAACTAGCTGATGTACAAAGGGCAAAGTTGAATGCCCACTTAGATGATAAATTAGGCTTAATTCTGGCAGCCCCAAGTCCAAATGGCTTCTCATGTGAACACTTTATGGCACATTGACAAACCTGTTTAGCTAGCTTACAGGTCAGAGAGCTTGGAATTTCCATGATTTCAGTCATTGCTAATCCAGGGAGAAAGAGAATTGAGCTCATTTCTGACATGCACAGTTAGAAGTGAAATCAACATGGCAAGCATTTTTTAAGCAAAGGCAATTTCTTGAACACTGGATCCAATATAATTCCCTCTAGTGAAAAGGGATAAGACAGGATTCTCCCAGGGGCAGGTATTAGGAGAGTTACATCAGAGTGATCTGAGAGTGATCCACTTAACCCAGTTTGAAAGATAAGCCTAGAATGCTTGGACCGGATTCTCTAATTATTAACATCCAGGGCAAAGATACCACCATTTTGATTTGGCAGCATTTGGCACTCACTTTGCATGGGTGTAAATGACCATACAAGGTGCAAGGCAGTGGAGGAATGCACCTATTATGTGTCTGGACAGCCTTCAGATTGGTTGAGTGGAGGCTTGTAAGGGAGTTAAAGGAAACTGGTCTCAGATTCAATAAAGAGGTGCTGGAGAGGCTCTTTGTATAGTGACTTCAGATACAGTGAACACATTTAAAGTGGAATGGGGCCTGTTTTAACTCCTAAGAGGATATGTTTTTATATTGGGGTTCCAGGTTTCATAGAATTGGGCTCTGAGCACAGACTGACACTGTGTGTGGACAACATGCTACTAATGATGCTGGCCTCTATAGCAAACAACATACCATGAGTTCAGTTAAATCAGGAGTTCATTAAGTTTCGATTCAAAGTTTATTATTCCAGGCCTGAGGCACTACTCTTGATTTCGATTTAAAGCCACAATTGGCATTCAAAGCAAGTTTCACTGTGAAAGACCTTGTCTGAGAGTTGGGTGTGTCCTTTCCCTTGCAGGCTTTGGGAGGATCGTCACAGGGGTAGTTCTTCTTGCAGCTGGACCCTAAGGGACTGCTTTCCAACTGCCCTCAGACCTTCAGGAAAAGAACACGCCACCCCACTGTTGGGCTATGTAGTCATGTCCTTTTCAGAGAAGTGAAAGTCAGCAGATGAGGAGATTTCCCTTGATGTTGGCCAATAACAGAGCCTGATGTTTGGGATAGTTGTTATGTCCCGGCTCGAGGATATTGTAACTCCAGTTATATATCTTAATAGATAATGTAAGAGCAACCTTAATAGCAAAAGCTATAAGAATGTAAGAGCTACCTTACAAAAGCTCACACTGTCTGGAATAATCGAGATATCAGTCTTTCCAAATGCGTCTATTGTCTAAAATTAGCGTTTGCCATATCCCCAGGCAGGCAGCCCATCTCATATGTTGGGAAAGGGAGGACAGGAAGCTTCAGCTTCTTAAAGCCTGTCTCTTGGGTAAAGGGGAAGATAGGCAATGGTCCTGACGAGAGATGCATCATTCAAGAACCACATATGCTTCTATCAATCAAGCAGACCTATATACAGGGCTGTATCTTCATATGCCTGGCAACAAAGATTGTTTGGATACCTGCGCTTATCTTCCTACCCATTCTGGGAATAGGGATCGTGTGACAACTGTAAAGAGAGAGAGAGAGAGAGAGAGAGTGAGTGTGTGTGTGTGTGTAATAATTACCACAATATAGAACTCCTTACACTATGATCAGACAATTCCAAATTTTAGCCTAGTTACCCCCTGCTTAGTTGTTAGAATTGTTATTTCTTATTTGTTGAACACTAGAGCTGGTCAAACATTTTCTGAGAAAACTACAACAAAAATGGTCTTGTTTGAAATATTCAACGTTCCAATAAGATGAAAAGAAAATATTTTACCTAAAACAAAAAAATCAGTTTTCAATTCTTTTAAAAAAAATAATGTTTTTTTGTGATTTAAAAAAAATTACAGACGCTCCCCGGGTTGCGCAAACCCGACTTACAGAAATCCAGACTTACAGAAAAAGTTCCGTAAGTTCCGTAAACGCCAAAAAAAAAAAAAAGGCACAATTGTCGGAGATACATTCCCGATTTATGCAAAACCCGACTTATGCAAGGCATTCCAGAACGGAACACTTACGTAAGCAGGGAGCTTCTGTACATTTTTCGTTTCTGTAGAATGTTTTTATGGAAAACACTTTCTCTTTTTTGACCAGGTTTACATATCCAGATGTATTTGGCGCTATGTAGACGAAGACAGTTCTTTTCCCAAGGATATTGCAATCTAGATCAGGGGTGGCCAACCTGTGGCTCCGAAGCCACATGCGGCTCTTCAGAAGTTAATATGTGGCTCCTTGTATAGGCACCAACTCTGGGGCTGGAGCTACAGGCACCAACTTTCCAATGTGCTGGGGGGTGCTCACTGCTCAACCTTTGGCTCTGCCACAGGCCCTGCCCCCATTCCACCCCTTCCCATCCCCTCCCCTGAGCCTGTCATGCCCTTGCTCTTCCCCCCTCCCTCCCAGAGCCTCCTGCATGCCACAAAACAGCTGATTGGGAGGTGCAGGGAGGGAGAGGGAAGGCGCTGATCAGTGGGGCTGCTGGTGGGTGGAAGGTGCTGGGAGTGGGGGGAGCTATTGGGGGGCCTGCTGATGTATTACTGTGGCTCTTTGGCAATGTACATTGGTAAATTCTGGCTCCTTCTCAGGCTCAGGTTGGCCACCCCTGATCTAGACAGAGATCAGACTAATCATTTTGGATCTAAAGGACCAAACTGGCCCTGGCACAGCTACATTCTAGTGAATGGAGTTTCACCCACTTATGTGAGGGCTAAATTTGATCCAAAATGTGCTGAAAGCACAGCAAAATACAATGGAAGTATAGCAATGCTTCTTAGTCTGGTGAGTTAAAGTTGACAGGTATATGGAAGAAGAAGGTTTTAAGGAAGGACTTGTAAAAGATTTGGCATACCAAGAGGGAAGTCATGGAAGTGTTCATGATTAACAGTGTAAGAGAAGGGTACAGAGTGAGAAAGTAAGGGGGAGGCATGGACTGAGTAAAGGAAGAGAGTTGGGATATAGGAGAAAATGAAAATTGCCCCTAAAAAAGACAAGGTTAATATCCGCAGGTCCAGGCTCTGTGGTGGAGCTCTGGGGACTGGGAACTATTGACAATACTGAGGAAAGCTACAAATTGAAGACTCAGAGAAAAGCAAAAGCCTAAGGCCACATATAGTTGAACTAAACTAAGACACTCTTGAATACAATAGGCAGCCTCCTGAGATGAGGGAGGCTCTGTCTTCATCTTGTATGTATTGCCTGAGAGGATACCAGTACCATTCAGGAGTGGAGCTGCCCCTTGCACATATATCAAGTTACTTTATACCCCAAAACAGCAAAGACAATGCGGGGGGGAGGGCAGGAATGGGAGTATCTGCAAGGAGGAAGATTCTATATCACTCTGAAATAATCTTCTTGTGGCCATCATTCCTATACAAAGGTGAATGGGGTCTAGTATAGGTGGCTGCACAGCATGGGTAAGCAAAACCTGGCTTACTAACAGCTGGGTTAGCAAGAGCTTGCTGGGGTCATGAATGGCAATGGAAAATCTTGGGCTGGATCCTCAACATCCTAAGGTGACACACAACGAGAATGTCTCTATTAGGTCACAGGGCACAGTATATATCTTCTATGCACAGTCACAAATGTTTGTGACACTAATTGGGAGGTGGGCAAATGTGAAAAATTCCATTTTACACACACATCAAATACTGATTTGTTGGTCTGCAGGGAGATTTTGCAGCTGAACTGGGACAGCCCATGGGAGATCCTATCCCACTACCAAACAACCCTTCTCTGGGAACTGTGATAGACCCAGGCCAGTTGGGTACAGCAGAGTAGTCCTGTTGGGATCCAGGAAGAGGGTGGGCTGGCCCACTACTAAAGAACCTCCCCCCAACCTAAGGGGAGGATCCACAGGTCTGGCATTCTGGCAATAATTGTGGGGGGACAACTAATGAGATAACAGGAACGGGAGTGAGGCACAGGGCTAAACGAAGGGAACCGGATGGGGACACCGAGCAGAGAATCTCGACCAGCGTACACTGCTCCTCAAAGGTGTCAAGGGACGCAGCGGACACTGCTCAGAGGAACTCTGCCCGGATGCGTGAATGGACTGAGGAGCAGAAATAGGCCCCACAGTCGCAGGAAACAGGCCCCACAGTCGCAGGAAACCCCGTCGGCCGGCCTCCTTTCCCTGGTTTTGTAGATGGCCATCTTGGCCAGGGCTAGGAGGAGGTTGACAAGGAGGTCCCATGACTTTGTGGGGCCACGGATGGGGAGTGCGTAGATGAACAGGTGTGGGGAAAAGTGCAACCAAAAACTTAACAGTATATCCAAGAGGAGCCGGAATAGGGGCTGCAACCTGGCACACTCCAGATATACGTGCGCCAGGGTCTCCCTCATACCGCAAAAGGGGCAAGCGTCTGGGAGGGGAGTGAACCACGCCAAATACATGCCCGTGCACACGGCTCCTTGAAGGAGCCACCAGCTGACGTCCCCGACGGGCCTCGGGACCAGGGTGGAATATAGGCTGGCCCACCGGAGTTCCTTACCCTCCAGAGGCGACGGCCAGTGCCACGCGTCTGGGACCTGAGTCACCAAGGGGAATCCGTCAATGCAGGGCAGCTGACCTCCTTCCCAGGTGGGGACCCCACTGCTGTTTCCCCACCTATTAATGCCGTGGCCACAACACATGCCTTGAAGCACGAGCCCGGTATCGTTGAGGGCCCCCTTCCCACTCCACGGACCTCTGAGCCCAGCTGAGGTGCCACCCCCCAGTGGCTCGGTTACTGGGGCCCATGATCCCACTTCCGCCCCTCTCCCTGACCCTGTTCCTAACCCCTGCCCTGCCCCTGATGCCGACCCCACCCCCATCCCCATTCCCTCCAACCTCCCATGCTGCTATTGCTGCCCCTGGGGCTGTCTCATAGACTCATAGACTTTAAGGTCAGAAGGGACCAATATGATCATCTAGTCTGACCTCCCGCATGATGCAGGCCACAAAAGCTGACCCACCCACTCCTGGAATAATTCTCTCCCTTGACTCAGCTGTTGAAGTCCCCAAATCATGATTTAAAGACTTCAAGTCGCAGAGAATCCTCCAGCAAGCGACTCCTGCCCCATGCTGCGGAGGAAGGCGAAAAACCTCCAGGGCCTTTGCCAATCTACCCTGGAGGAAAATTCCTTCCCGACCCCAAATATGGCGATCAGCAGAACCCCGAGCATGCGGGCAAGAATCTCTAGCCAGACCCGCATCAACCATTGATACTAATTACCACGTTATCCCATCAAACCATCCCCTCCATAAACTTATCAAGCTTAATCTTAAAGCCAGAGAGATCTTTCGCTCCCACCGTTTCCCTCGGAAGGCTGTTCCAGAACTTCACCCCTCTGACAGTTAGAAACCGTCATCTAATTTCAAGCCTAAACTTCCCGACGGCCAGTTTATATCCATTCGTTCTTGTGTCCACATTAGTACTGAGCTGAAATAATTCCTCTCCCTCCCTGGTATTTATCCCTCTGATATATTTAAAGAGAGCAATCATATCCCCTCTCAGCCTTCTTTTGGTTAGGGTAAACAAACCAAGCTCCTCGAGTCTCCTTTCATACGACAGGTTTTCCATTCCTCTGATCATTCTAGTGGCCCTTCTCTGCACCCGTTCCAGTTTGAGTTCATCCTTTTTAAACATAGGAGACCAGAACTGCACACAGTACTCCAAATGAGGTCTCACCAGTGCCTTGTATAACGGAAGCAGCACCTCCTTATCTCTACTAGAAATACCTCGCCTAATGCATCCCAAGACCGCATTAGCTTTTTTCACGGCCACATCACATTGCCGACTCATAGTCATCCTGCGATCAACCAGGACTCCGAGGTCCTTCTCCTCCTCCGTTACTTCTAACCGATGCGTCTCCAGCTTATAACTAAAATTCTTGTTAGTCATCCCTAAATGCATCACCTTACACTTGTCACTATTAAATTTCATCCTATTACTATTACTCCAGTTTACAAGGTCATCCAAGTCTCCCTGCAGGATATCCCGATCCTTCTCCGAATTGGCAATACCTCCCAACTTTGTGTCATCCGCAAACTTTATCAGCCCACTTCTACATTCGGTTCCGAGGTCAGTAATAAATAGATTAAATAAAATTGGACCCAAAACCAAACCTTGAGGAACTCCACTGGTCACCTCCCTCCAACCTGATAGTTCACCTTTCAGTACGACCCTCTGCAGTCTCCCCTTTAACCAGTTCTTTATCCACCTCTGGATTTTCATATCGATCCCCATCTTTTCCAATTTAACCAATAATTCCTCATGAGGTACCGTATCAAACGCTTTACTGAAATCGAGGTATATTAGATCCACCGCATTTCCTTTATCTAAAAAATCTGTTACTTTCTCAAAGAAGGAGATCAGGTTGGTTTGGCACGATCTGCCTTTCGTAAAGCCATGTTGTAATTTGTCCCAATTGCCATTGACCTCAAGGTCCTTAACTACTTTCTCCTTCAAAAATTTTTCCAAGACCTTGCATATTACAGATGTTAAACTAACAGGCCTATAGTTACCCGGGTCACTTTTTTTCCCCCTTCTTGAAAATAGGAACCACATTAGCTATTCTCCAGTCCAACGGTACCACCCCCGAGTTTACAGATTCATTAAAAATTATCGCTAATGGGCTTGCAATTTCTTGCGCCAGTTCCTTTGATATTCTCGGATGAAGATCATCCGGTCCGCCCGATTTAGTCCCGTTAAGCTGTTCAAGTTTGGCTTCTACCTCAGATATGGTAATGTCAACCCCCCCTCCTTTATTCCCCTCTCTCACGCCGCCTCTATTCCTAAGCCCTTCATTAGCCTCATTAAAGACCGATGCAAAATATTCGTTTAGATATTGTGCCATGCCTAGATTATCCTTAATCTCCACTCCATCTACAGTCTTCAGCAGTCCCACTTCTTCTTTCTTTGTTTTCTTCCTATTTATATGGCTATAAAACCTCTTGCTGTTGGTTTTAATTCCCCTCGCAAGGTCCAACTCTACGCGGCTTTTGGCCTTTCTCACTCCATCTCTACATGCTCTGACCTCAATAAGGTAGGTTTCTTTGTCGATCCCTCCCCTCTTCCACTCTTTGTACGCTTTCTGTTTTTTCTTAATCACCCCCTGAGACGCTCGCTCATCCAGCTTGGTCTAAATCTCGTGCCTACGAACCGTTTTCCCTTTCTCGGGATACAGGCCTCCGCCAGCTCCTGTAACTTTAACTTGAAATAATCCCAGGCGCCTTCCGCCTTTAGATCCATAAATATGTTAATCCAGTCCACTTCCCTAACTAGTCGCCTTAGTTTATTAAAGTTAGCCCTTTTGAAATTGTAAACCTTAGTCTCAGATTGATTTCTGTTAATCCTTCCATTTAGTTTAAATCGAATTAGCTCATGATCACTCGAGCCAAGGTTGTCCCCTACAACCATTTCCTCAACGAGGTCCTCACTACTCACCAAAACCAAATCTAAAATGGCATCCCCCCTCGTCGGTTCAGCAACTACTTGATGAAGGAATTCATCAGCTAGCACGTCTAGGAACATCTGAGCCCTATTATTGTTACTAGCATTTGTTCCCCAATCTATATCCGGGAAGTTAAAGTCTCCCATGATTACACAGTTTCTATTAGTATTTACTTCCCTAAAAACATTAAAGAGTTCTCTGTCCATATCTAGGGTAGATCCCGGCGGTCTATAGCAAACCCCAAGCACTATCCCAGGGAAGGCTCTAGTAGTTTTTTTACCCAATGTGAGTATTGCCCAGACAGACTCCGTCTTATCCATTCCATCACTTATTATTTCTTTACAGTTTACCTCATTATTGACATACAGTGCTACTCCTCCACCTTTACCTTTGTTCCAGTCGTTCCTAAACAGCACATACCCTTCCATACCTGTACTCCCGTCATGATTACAGTTCCACCACGTTTCAGTTATTCCTACAATATCTGGTTTCATTTCACAGACCAGGAGCTCCAATTCCTCCATTTTGTTACCTAGGCTTCTCGCATTGGTGTATAAACATCTTAATTTATGCCGTTTAGCCTCTCTCACACTCGTTGTCCAATTTGGTACGGACACCGTATTGCCAGTATGACCTATTAGTCTAGTATCCATCCCCCCCTCCTCCTTATGTCCAATCTCTTCCCCCCAGCTATATCTGTTCTTATCTCATCACCCTCCTTCCCAGAGAATGACCCCCAGGGAGTGGCTTTTGTGTTCCCCTGTCCTGACCCCCTAGGGGCTGCTATTTTCCCTCCGCTGCCCCCCACTGAGCCGGGGTCTGAGGCGGGCCACGTGGGGCCGGCACAGCGGGCTCCACACCGGGGGTCTGCCCCCTGCCTGCCCATTTCAGTAGGCCACGGGCTTCGACAGGGGCCCTACTAGAGGACAGCCAGGGGCCTGTAACCCCACCCCTGATAGGCTGTGAGAGGAGCTGCGAGAGTTTCTCCAGGATGCCCATGGGTCCTGGTCCAAGGTGCAGCTCACTCTCCAGCTCTGGGGGGACTTTTATCAAAACCTCCGGACCTTGAGGGCCATTCTGGGGGAGGGTAAAGGGACCGGGAGGCAGGCCAGGGTGAGGTCACCCAGATCAAGGTCCACTGGCAGTGGGTCATCCTCCCCCTGGGTGACTGGGGTCAGTCCCATGGCCTCAACCGCCTCAAAGATGGAGCCGAAATCACCCCCTACTACCCCGGGGTCCTCCTCACCGGCGCCTGAAGCGACTTTCGCCTCAGAGCATGCAGGGAGTTCAGGTGGCAAGGGGGTGGGAGAGGCTCTAGCGGGGGTCACCCCAGGGAGGGACTCTGGAGGAGGGGCAGTGCTACCCTCCATTGCTGCCACGTCATCTCCAGCCAGCTCCGGCAGATGGGATTCAACCAGGGGCAAGGCAGAAGGCTCGATGTCAGTGGCCCCCTTGCTGGTCTTGCGAGGGGCCTCCACATTGGATAGAAGGAGTGGAGCTCGAGCCTTCCGCTTTCCCCGCTTCCCCTGTATTTGGACCCAGCCCTCCATGGCATCATCCGTGGGCTGGTGGACGGGGTCAGGGCAGGGGCGATGGCACTGGAGCTTGGGGAGCTAGTGGTGGGGCAGCATGGGGGAGGTAAGATTGGCCCTGGGGCGGGCCCTCTCCCATGCCTGGTGGTACTCCTACTGCACCCTCCTCCACAGGCCCCGCCAGAGTGCATGCAGCAGAGGTGGGACTCTCCTGCTCATCTAGGCGTGCTGGGGGAGGTGCCCCCAGAGCCCAAGTAGGAGCAGTAGTGGGCTGGGGAGAAGAAGGGGCGGCTCCGGGGACGATGGGGCCAATGCCCTGCCAGGGCTCAGGGGTCCCGGACACTCCTCCCTCCAGACGTGCCCCATCACCCGGCCTAGGTAGCACCTGGCCTCCCCCGTAGAGTAATGCACCTGGTAGTGAGCCTCCTGGTAGGGGACCAGAAAGGACCCCTCGAGCGCCTCTCCATTATGTACCACCGGTGGCAGTTGAAGCTGCACCTGCCAGTGGAACGAGAGGACATGACAGAGGGTAGGGTCTTTGCAGCCCATCAGAAGAGAGCTGACATCAGAGATCAGTTTCCCCAGGGTAGAGAGGGCGGGTAACAGGGTGGCATTAGGGAGGAACAGAGGTCAGGGACGGCCGCCCAGGCCCTCCAGCGGCTCCAGGGGGATGAACACGTCCCCCACCGCCACGCCCTTCTCCATCACCTCCTGGGCGGCGACCTGCGATGCCAGGAAGACGACTATCTTCCCGTACATTTTGGAGGCCACCACGATGGCCATAGGCCCCACCACCCTTGCCAATGCCCGCATGCAGGTCTCCACGTGGGGAGAGACAGAGGGGGCAAGGGACGCGGCTGCAGTGGAGTCTACCCCAGTACCCGCTGCTGCCGGTGCCCCAGCGGGGGTGGTAACAGGTAGATCGGCAGCGGCAGTCAACGTGGGAGCCACAGGTGATGACGGGGGGCAGGTGGAGGAGGGGTGGGGGGGCTGCCCAGGGGGTTCCACCCGCCTTGTCCCCCACCATAATGAGCAGGGAAGGAGGAGAAACACTAGAGGGAAGAGGGGAACAGGTCGACCACTCCTCCCTGCTAGGCTGGAGGCAGGAGGGCACTTGAAGGGGAGGGGCTATCAAGGACTTGGGGGGGGTCAGTCACCAACACAGGATAGGTTTCTGGCTCCTCTAGCTGCACTGGAGGGGGCGGTTATAATAGCATTGAAGGATGCAGTGACAGACACAGATGGACCAGGGGGCAGGCTCCACGCTATACCTCTTGTGTCCCCACAAACACAGTCAAGACCCCCACCACAAGAGCACAGTTTGAAAGTTACTCAGTCCTTGAAGGCCCCCTCCACAGTGGTCTGCAGAGTCTCTGCACACTCCCCCAGCAGCAGATGGTCCCTTCTTCCTCCTCCTCCTCCTCAAGGCTCCAGCAGCTCCTAGGCAGCAAACACAGCAGCAGCTCCAGCAGGCAGTCTAGGGGCCAGGCAGGAAGGACCCCTCACAGGCGGTGGTGGTGGTGGTGTCCACAGTAGCAGCGGCAACAGCTAGGGCCCCTCACTCCCCTCCTCTGGGGAGCAGGCTAGCAGCTCCCCCCCCCCCCAAGAGGCTGCAGCAGGAGTAGCAGCAACTGAGGGGGATGGGTGGTCCAGCAGCCAGGTAGCAGAGAAGGTGAGGAGAGGGAGGGTTGCCTGGCCCAGCCAGGGGAGTAGCAGCAAGAGCCCAGGGCCTAGCAGCAGCCTCCCCTATAGCAGAGTTATCCTGTTGGTATCCAGGAAGTGGGCAGCTCTACTGGCCACTGAAGAAGCAGGTTGCTGTTCCCTGACTGAACAGAGTAGGGGCTGTTCCAAGCTAGGGTGGACACATGACTCCAATTAGCCTGCAAAGAGTCAGGTGAGGCCATTAAGCTAATGTGAACACCTGACTAATTAAGGCCCCTCTGATACTGTAAAAGAGCTCACTCTGGTCAGGCCAGGGGAAGGAAAAGGGAGCCAGAGGAGAGAAAGTGTAGCTGAAGGGCTAGGTAATGAAGACATCCTCAAGCCACTGAGAAGGGAGCCCTAAGTTCAGTGGCATAGCCAGGGTTGCTGCCGAGGAGGAGCGGCGGAGAAAAAAGGCGCCGGTCCTTCGGCGGCATTTCGGTAGCCCTGCGCATGCGCTGAAATGCCGCC
>NW_020664471.1:9804997-9808156 GCF_002925995.2 Terrapene triunguis
CTCCACTGGCCGGAGCGCTGTCCTGAGTGCCACGAGCCAGGATCTGGCTCCCCCAGCTGGAGCACCGGGCAGAGCGCTGCTACTCCAGGCACCGCGGAGCAGGGCCGCCAAAGGATGGAGCGGCACATGTGCAGGGCCACCGAAATAGGGCTGCCGAAATTATTCTTATTTCGGCGGCCCTGCACATGTGCCGCTCCGGCTTTCGGCAGCATTTCGGCGCATGCACAAGGCCGCTGAAAGCCGGAGCGGCGTGGAATTCTGGGCTCGGGGGAGCAGGCGCTCCCCCTGCTCCCCCCCCCCAGCTACGCTACTGCTTAAGGTAAGGGTGAAGGTGGTGTTAAGAGAGAGAAGCGGGAGAGCTGTGGGGAAGTAGCCCAGGGAAGTGTAGCAGCTCTGGTGGTGAAAGGTCAGCTGCCAACAGCTGCTGCCACTAGGATCCCTGGGCCAGAACCTGGAGTAGAGGGTGGGCCTGGGTTCTCCCCCCCCCCCCCCACCCCAACCTGCCATTACAGAAACACCTCCTGGGAGGGGAAGACAGGACCCTGTCAGGCCAGGAGGCTAAATGGTTCTTGAATAAGCCCATAGGGACAGACTGTGGGAGTTCTATCACCAACCTCCTTGCTGGCTTATGATGAAAAGGGCTCAGCAGACTGTAACCCTGGCCCTAGAGAGAGAAGGGCTACTTAGAGGGTTGCAGTGAGCCTCTGAGGCTGGCATAAACCACCTAGAAGCGCAGGACCCACAGAGACAAGGTCAGAGCTCTGCCACAGAACCATGAGTGGGAGGAGAGGTCCCAGTTCAGGCGGGTGCACACATGGCATTAGTAACTAGGTCGGATTATAGACTTTGTTTGTGTGTCACATCCAGGGCCAGCCCTAGGTGTTTTTCCATGGCAGAAAGTGTTTTTGCCAGCACCCTTGCCCTACTCCCTCCACCCCCAAACCAAGCAAAAAAAAAAAAAAAACACCAAGCTAACAAAAACAAACAAACAAAAAAACCAGGGGATTGGCAAAATTGTTCCTCCCCAGATTCTGATTTGGGACCCCCTGGAAGTTGGTGCCCTGATTGCCTGCCCCTAAGGCCAGCCCAGGTCACATGGTGTGTATCAGTGTAGACAATAGTACAACAGCTGTGGTATACATGTAATGCCTTTAGCTGTAAGGTTGGGAGGTTCACAAACTGCCTCCTGCCTGCCATTCATCAGGTGAACTATGCTCACTTCACACACATCCCCACCCCAGGGGCATCAATCTGGGATCCATCAGTAAAAGGCTATGTCGACACTATGAGCTAGGGGTGTGATGTCCCTGCTTGAGAGCTAGCATGACTACATGTACAATCACTGAGCTAGCATGCTATTTATACTTAATGTAGCTGCAGTAGCACAGATGGCAGTAGAGGCATGGCAGAGCTGCGCTGAGTTCAAGTCCACCTGAAAATAGTATGTATTTGTACTCTGCCTGGCTCAGCTATGCCTCCACTGCTTCTACCCATGCTGTCATGGCTATGCTGCTCTTAATACTCATGCTAGCTTGCAGAGATCCAGCGTGACTATGTGTACATGAGCAGGGAGATCACATCACATCCCTAGGTCATAGTGTAGAAATAGCCAAAGACACATTGTCAATTTCTAATTTTAATTTGAGACCTGATTATTCCAGCAGAAACCATACACAACTTCCACGGAATACAATGGAGATTAAATATGTGCATCTCTGGAGACAAAGGACAAATATATGGAGATATACCCCTATCTCCTAGTACTGGAAAGGACCCTGAAAGGTCATCAAGTCCAGCCCCCTGCCTTCAGGACCAAGTACTGATTTTGCCCCAGATCCATAAGTGGCCCCCTCAAGGATTGAACTAACAACCCTGGGTTTAGCAAGGCCAATGCTCAAACCACTGAGCTATCCCTCCCCAAAAATAATGGGTGAGTGCAAAACAGACAATGCCAAGTGTTTCAAAATTACAAGTCAAGACCCTTACAAATCATGATTGGCTTAAAAATCAGATAATTAAAAAATACTCCCCTGCCCCCCAGCATATGTTTTTCTAGTCTTTAGGATTCATGTTTTCAGGCTATACTTTGCCATCATGAGGGCTAGAATTTTTTTTTTTTTTTTTAAACGAGGCAGAGATTCTCACCTGATCATGATCACACAACACCAGGAGCTGGGCCTTTAAGGAAAAAAATATATATACCTAATACAAGACTAAAATAGTGAGTTGCCAACACTGTACACAAGCATGAGGTCATCAGGCATAGGCTCACAGTGGTGGCAACATATGACAGATGAAAAACTATAAAGTCAGAACCTGGTCATGCATCTCTCTTCCCGTTTCCACAGTTTGACCAAGGACTCCACGACCTACTCCAGCCCCAGAACCAGTAAATGGTTCTATACTGCTTCATCTTTATGCACATTGTTTACACAGGCAGGGAGCTGATTTTCTATCTTGTTATAAAGCACTACCTGTTTGCTTCGCCATTGTGCTCGGTTTCATTTTCAAAATGATTTTCCTGGCTTACAAAAATAAGAAATAATGTTTCTAAAGCAACAGCACATTCACTACAGCTGATACAGATGCTGATCTCTCTTTATCCCACCCTCACTACACTTAGATCATTTTGGCTATGATAGTAAAAATGCTAACTTGTGCAAGTTTAACTTACTCCTTCTTTTGAATATTGTAGCAGAATATCATTGTTCAATTTCATGTTCTCCCATTAACATATTGAGCAGAATTCCAGCACTTTCACCTATACTCAGGGCCGGCTCTAGGCACCAGCAAAGCAAGCAGGTGCTTGGGGGGGCAAATTTGCAGGGGCACAAGAATCCAGCATGAGAGCTGAGAACCAACAGGGAACCCTGGGAGCTGTAGTTCCTTGGTTAGCTCCCTGCCTATAGAGCCAGCCCTGGAGCAGGGAAAGAACATTTACCAGCATTCCCTTGGCCACAATTAACAGGAAAGGGAGGGGGAAGGAGTGTAGAACTGAAACCTCATGCTGCAGCTTGCTGTAAATGGTAGGAACAGAGCCAGCTCTAGGTTTTTTGCTGTCCCCCACCTCAGCCCTGGGCTCCCCCTGCACCCCTGTGTTGCCCCAGCCCTGGACTCTCCCCCGCCCACACCCCCTGCTGCCCCAGCTCTGCCCCCCAC
>NW_020664471.1:9808256-9809114 GCF_002925995.2 Terrapene triunguis
CCCCCCCCCCCCCCGCACCTCCTGCCGCCCCAGCCCTGGGCTCTCCCCCAAAGAAAGAATTGGGTGGACTAAATGGACATTGCACCTCTCTATCTGAAGCCTAGCAAGGCAGGTACGTGGATCCCACTAGAATTTAAAATGAAAAGTAAGGGAGGGGAGGCTCTACTAGACTGGGCAGCTTTAGATACAGTACCAGGCACGTAGGAGGATTTACACTTCTGAGCCATGGAAGCAGAAATTGACTTTTCTTTTCCAGATTTAGCTAATATTCAGAAAGGGAATCCAGCACCTGCCTTCCAGATTTGAACACCCTCAAAATTCAGGAGTGCTCAAGCTCAATTTGGGCAGGTGTTACTTCATTTCTCCCACATCAAATATACTGATCCACTGTAACTTGCTGTAGGAAAAAGAATAAATTAACCACTGGGAAGCATTTCTTGCTCATTAGGACTGGAATTGCTATTTTCAACAGCCATTGCTTTTTTTATTATTATTATTATTAAGTTTTAGTTTTATTTGTTTAAAAGGAAGACAGTGCATTGGCAAATTCCCTATAGAAACAAAGAATGGAACAAAAGAATAATAAAGGCACCTCAACTTTTCCTCATTTATGTAGGACAGTCTTATAATATCCATCCAGATAGCCTTCAATCACACAAGCTGAAAATTGTTCCACTTTACTGCAGTTCTGTAACCATATGGGAACCAATCCTGTCTGTGTTCTGTGCACATCCAAAATTCCTGCTGAATGACCTGCCCTGGGAGCGAGTTACCAGTGACCCAGGGCTGGGGCGGCAGGAGGGTGCGGGGGGCGGGGGGGAAGGGGAGGGGAGGCAGCCAAAATTTTTTTTTGCTTGG
>NW_020664471.1:9809514-9830584 GCF_002925995.2 Terrapene triunguis
CCCCGCACCTCCTGCCGCCCCAGCCCTGGGCTCTCCCCCAAAGAAAGAATTGGGTGGACTAAATGGACATTGCACCTCTCTATCTGAAGCCTAGCAAGGCAGGTACGTGGATCCCACTAGAATTTAAAATGAAAAGTAAGGGAGGGGAGGCTCTACTAGACTGGGCAGCTTTAGATACAGTACCAGGCACGTAGGAGGATTTACACTTCTGAGCCATGGAAGCAGAAATTGACTTTTCTTTTCCAGATTTAGCTAATATTCAGAAAGGGAATCCAGCACCTGCCTTCCAGATTTGAACACCCTCAAAATTCAGGAGTGCTCAAGCTCAATTTGGGCAGCTGTTACTTCATTTCTCCCACATCAAATATACTGATCCACTGTAACTTGCTGTAGGAAAAAGAATAAATTAACCACTGGGAAGCATTTCTTGCTCATTAGGACTGGAATTGCTATTTTCAACAGCCATTGCTTTTTTTATTATTATTATTATTAAGTTTTAGTTTTATTTGTTTAAAAGGAAGACAGTGATATTGCATTGGCAAATTCCCTATAGAAACAAAGAATGGAACAAAAGAATAATAAAGGCACCTCAACTTTTCCTCATTTATGTAGGACAGTCTTATAATATGCATCCAGATAGCCTTCAATCACACAAGCTGAAAATTGTTCCACTTTACTGCAGTTCTGTAACCATATGGGAACCAATCCTGTCTGTGTTCTGTGCACATCCAAAATTCCTGCTGAATGACCTGCCCTGGGAGCGAGTTACCAGTGACCCAGGGCTGGGGCGGCAGGAGGGTGCGGGGGGGAAGGGGAGGGGAGGCAGCCAAAATTTTTTTTTGCTTGGGGCAGCAAAAAACCTAGAGCCGGCCCTGCCTATACTTATAAAGTGACATGTACTAAATCACTTTTGAAAGTGTCTTTATCTATTTATTCTCACTTCCTTGGCAGAACTATGTGGTCATTTACTCTTGGTGTTTGCTCAGTGAGGGGGTTGACTTGTTCCAATAGGGGGTGTGCCACGCTTTCCCAAGAAAGAAGACCTGAAGAGCTCTGTGAGAGCTTGAAAGCTTGTCTGTTTTACCAACAGAAGTTGGTCCAATAAAAGATTTTACCTCATCCATTTTGTCTCTACTATCCTGGGACCAACATGGCTACAACAACGCTGACTGAGGGTGACATAATTTAGTCATTACTATTCAGAGACTGGTTTTAATGCAACCCCTAACTGAACAACCAACCTGGTCCAAGCTCTGCACATAAGGGCAAATCCAGGCTCCATGGCCTGGCCCAAGTAGCTAAGCTTGCTACTGGGAGAGAGTACAAGGGGAGGAATTAATGTATGAACTTTTGCCTTTACTAGAAGATAGGGGGAAAAAAAAAAAAAAAAAAAATCACATATTCAGCTGATAGAATATCAGGGTTGGAAGGGACCTCAGGAGGTCATCTAGTCCAACCCCCCTGCTCAAAGCAGGACCAATCCCCAGACAGATTTTTGCCCCAGATTCCTAAATGGCCCCCTCAAGGATTGAACTCACAATCCTGGGTTTAGCAGGCCAATGCTCAAACCACTGAGCTATCCCTCCCCTGCTTCATTCCAAGTCCTTCCTCTGGGCTCCTAAGCAGCAGAATTACTTCATAAATCATTTGTAAAATGAGTCCCATTTATGAATACCCTGGAGTTTTTTCTATGCCTCAGCATTTACTTAAAAAAAAAAAAAAAAAGGCTTGCATTGGTTTAGCTGTGGTGTAATCTCAGTAATACATTCACTTTCTACCTAGGTTAATATTGTTCCTTTGGGGTTGTTAGAAGGGCTATAAAATAGAATTTTCCCTAAGGTGAACAGTTAAAAAAAGTCCAAGGTTTAAAATATTGCCAGATCTGACTCAACAATTCAGAGCATTTATATACACACACTTGAATTCAGAGTCAAAATTCACCTCTGGTGTGTAAGACCACTTCAGGCAATGCAGCAACACCAGCAATTAAGTTGACTCAACTGTGTTCCTGATATGAACATTCGTAGTTTCATACAACCTTCAAGAGAATATTTTGGGATTTGGAGGAGGATAAGGTGGCAGCTTTGGAGGTTTTGATGAAAAGTTTATCACACACTTAAGTGCAACACGAAAGAAAGCAATGAGGTGCTTGAAATTTAAGATCCTTTGGACTGGAGATCTCTCTAGGACTTTGAAGACTTTTTGAAAAAAATATTCACACAATATATGTAATTGACCTGGGGGTAAGGCATGGTCTGTAGAGCTGGGTTCAATTCCCAGCTACAGACTTCTTGTGTCACTTTGGACAAGTCACTCAGAGTGGCACTACAAGTTAAGCATGTGTGCGCGCACTTTAAGCAAATTAAAAAAAAACCAAACCTTATTTTTAAAAAAATTGAAGACAAAGGTGTTTTAGGTAAAAAATATTCACTTCATCTCTATGAAGTTCAGTTCCACATCTGTAAAATGGGGATAATATTTACTTTCCATCACCCTTAGGTGGCCTTTTCTATTTAGACTGCAAGCTCCTCAGCTTAGATGAGGTCTCTCACTACATGTATATTACTTCTGTAATATAAAGAATATTGTTTTTGGTTGAAAATAATGTGCTTAAACTGTCCGAGACACAGTGTACATGATCTACATAAACTGTATTCACACTGATTTTTCTTCTTTTTGGTACATATTTTTCCACAATATTGAAAATGTCCACTCCATGCTGTGATTTTCTCTCATGTTGCCTAGAAAACTTCATTTTTGGGCCAAGTTCTAGACAAGAGCCAGCACATAACAGCCTAAAGGGTAACAGTATAAAAAAAAATATACAGGACAAGGGGTTAATGTACAAAACCATACCTTTGTACTACAGTGCACAATCCATTGCAGGCATAGTCCTTGCACACATCCATCCTTGTGTTACCAGAAGAGACTAGTGGAATTGATGTAAGGACCCCACCGCCCTAAGAGGATCGATTCCCCTGTAGGGTCTACCACCTATTAGCTGCAGGTCAAATGAAAGTCATTTTAAAAGCTGAAAACAGGCAGGAGGGTTTATTAGAAAGGTACATAACAAAATATAGAGAAACGGGCAATAAAACAAAACAGCTCAGTGGTTTTACAAGTACAGTTGGCTTGAAGCCCAGACCCAACCCCTAAACAATATGGACACGACACAAAATGTTAACATTTCCTGTCACTCCTAGAGACTGAGTACTCAGGTGTAGATAGCTTACGCTTGTCTGTCTTGATTCTCACATAACTCAGGTTGAGACCTTGAGGACAGCTACCAGAATCAGGAACTCTAGATGGAACAGGAGATCTTCCTTGACAATGGACAACCAGGTAAGCACAGGTGTTTTGATGATATTCCTCTTCCTCTGTCGCACGACCAAGCACAGACATGGGTTGAACCAAACATGGGCTACCTCCTGAGCAGACAGCCCTTGACAGAGTGTATAACCCCCTTATATAGACTCTCTATCACTAGGCAGAATGACTGCTTTTCCTACAGGCCCTTCTCACCACTACCTCTCCTCCATGCCACTCCTTAGTTGGAGGGAAACACTCCATCAAAATCGATAGTGTCATTGTATTATCCTACTTCAAATCCCTACTTAAAACTTTCCACTCTCCAGGAAGCCTACAAATCACTGCCAGCTAATCATTACTAGCCTTATGGTAAGCCAGACTACTGCCTACTATGCATGCTGCCACTGTGTGAAGGAATACAGTCTCATTCACTGAAGAAGCTGGAAGGCGGCTACAGAAGGAAAAGAACTGATCTAGTGGTTAAGGCTCTAGACTGGAATCAGGAGAACTGGGTTTATCCCCGACTCTGCTGCAGATTTCCCCATGTGCTGTTGGGCACCTCACTTACATCAGAACTTTTGGGCAAGAGAGTTAAAGGCCCTTAGCGACAGAGCATTTAGGATGTTGTAGCAACAGCTGGATTATGATGACAGCATAGTGTGGAACCTGTGACATCAGCATGGCAGTTTGCACAAATCTGGGTTTGAACTTTGTGCTGCTATCTAGATTCAACACCAGCTGCCCCAGTTCAGTTTTCTGTATGGGACAGTGAAAGACTTGTAAAACTGTGGCTACTGCCTGTGAATCCAGCATTATCCAGCCTCATTTCTGTCTCCTCTAGCTTTGTACTTAAGACCTCTATGGTAAGAATAATAGTTTTCTGTGGTTTCTTATTTTCTTCTCTTTCTGTCATAGGCTTTAAAATATAACTCAGGGGAAGAGTTTCACATTTTCTGTCTACATCCATTTTATTCAAAAAACTCTTGCATACATTATGTAAATAAATACTGTGGCTTTCCATAAGCCTAGAGGGCAGACCTGTCAGTGGCATGATCCCTACATAACTCTTGGGTCTGCTGAAAGCCATCCAACCTATTCTGCTGCTGTTATTTAGCCTATTACTAATCCCAAGACAGGGAGGCATCTCATCTTCATTGGCTCATTTTGGCATCTCATATTTATGAGCTGACAGAAATTAATTCAGAGTAGCAAAACATTTCTCTCCTGGCTAGATATATCCAAGATGGTAGCAGAGTCTCATGACTCCATGGTACTAAGGGGATGCTAATTTCATATCTGGTTGACCACCATCCACTAGACTTGAATCAGAGATAGATTTGTCCCCTATGTTTTTCTTCATTGACTTTCCAACTGACCCACAGTTGCAGTGTTCTTTATGCTTAGTCAAAGGCCATGGGTTTTAGTCCAGGGCTTTGATCTGGTTATTGGGACAGGGTTAGGTCCCATCTACTCAGATTTGGGGTGGGGGGGAGGGGAAGTTTACTCTCCTAATGACTGCATCTGAAGTTGGGGAGAAGGAGGGGCAAAAAGTGAGGGGGACAAAGTTTGGGGGGAGAAGCAACTGCCCCTCTTGCCCCATAGCAAATGATGCTGCTGCTTTTCACCACAATATAAGTGGAGCCTCTGACTTTCTAGTAGTTCAGACAGGGCTTTGAATTTTCAAGTGTAGTAGCTTTCTATATATAGTTGGGCTGCCAGCCTGCATCTGACCCAGCTGAGCTAGTTGAAAAACATTTACCAGAAGATTGTTTAAATAGTTTATCAGTTAAATAGGAGTGGATGATTTTCCCTGATCTATGGACTAGGACACCCCTGAAAATACATCATCAGGAACATCTGGGGTGACAGAGCCACCAGACATTAGGGACCAAGACCTGCACGTGGAGACTAATTCACAGGCAGAACTGGATTCTCTGCAACCAGAACATATTACCAATGATGGTGAGATCAGCACCTGTGTGGAGATGGAGCAGCCAAACTCCAGGCTGGCCCAAGTGGCTGAGACTGAGCTGGAGAAGATGCGGCTGGATATGGAGCTGACTATGCTGAAATACCAATATGAGGAGAAGGAAAAGCAGCGGCAGCACAAAGAGAAGATGGAGCAGATGCGTCTGCAGTCACCATCTGGACATGTGAGTACAGGTGACAGCGTAAACAGGGGGAGGCATGACCCAGATGTGTGCTTTCCACATGGTCCAAGTTTAAAATATTTCCAAATCTCCACAAAGGTTAATTTCTTTGAGAAAACTTCTATTCAGTCAGTCTCAAACCCAAAAATGTGATCTCATATTAGGATCTTACACATTAACTCCAGAGACAGAGAAAAAAATAATATATTGGAGAAAAGTTATTCTGCCATTACTTGTACTTGTTACTGGTTTGCCTGCTAGATAGAGAGGGGTAAGAGTGGCTTCCCGGTCAGGGCCGGCTCTAGGCACCAGCATCCCAAGCATGTGCTTGGGGCGGCACTTTTCAAGGGGTGGCACTCCAGCCCTTTTTTTGGGGGGGGGGGGGTTGGTTTCGGGGGGGGCCCCGGGGCTTTTTTTTTTTTTTTTTTTTTGCTTGGGGTGGCAAAAAAACCTGGAGCCGGCCCTGTTTCCGGTCAGCCATATAAATGCATTGTTTCCCTCACTGGTTGAATAGTTTAGTACTCAACTTTCTCCCCTTCAAGAGGAATGATAGATATTAAAAAACACACACAGAAGAGAAGTCCAGCAGACGCCTCCTCTCAGACCTGGCTTTCTCCTGATGGACCAGGCACTTTTCTTCCCTTCACCCTCTGCCAGAAGCTCAGACCCTGGGATCTGGGAATAAAGGAAGCAAGACCCATTGTACAAGCCCCTCTTGAAAACCCCCCCAAACTCCTTCTATATTGGAGAAAGGTAGCTTATGCAGCCAGCCCCTTCCCAGAATTCCTCACCAGAATCTAACTCCCATGGTCCCTCTGCACTACAAATCCCAGAATTTCTTCAATTTTCATCAGGAACACAGAATAGGACAGAATCTGGACTCTACTTGAAGGGGCCAGCATACTCTATGGCGAAGGAATACAAATGTCTACAATGGAACCGGTCAAAGAGGTCCTGTGACCTAAATTCCCTGTAAGCTGCGGGGCCACGTTTATTTAGTGCTGCACAGGCGCTCAGGGAAGCTGCCCGGAGACCAGCCAGGGGATGGGTACCCCTCCCCCAGCCTAACCAAGCCCTAGACCTGCTGCAGCCCAGCCTCAGGGCCCAGGCTGGACCCAGGCCCAGACCTCCTCGGGCCCAGGAAGGGGTGCCTCTCCTGCAGCCAAAGCCCCCTACTCTTCCCCCCCAGCCCAGGAGCTGCTACGGGTGGGGGAGGAAGGAGAGCTGAGGGGAGTCCTCTCTCCCCACTGTAGCCCCAAAGTACCCTCCTGCACCTCAAACCCCCCAGCCCCACCCCAGAGCCCACACCCCTGCACCCCAACTCTTTGCCCCAGCTCTGAGCCCCTCATTCCTGGCCCCACCTCAGAGCCTGCACCCCCTGCCAGAGCCCTCACACCCCAACCCTCTGTCCCCTCCCACACTCCAAACCCCTCATCCCCACCACATGAATTTTGTTATGTGCACCAATATGGAGGTGATGTGTCACACATCACCTCCATATTGGTGCACATTACAAAATTCATTCTGCACGTGGGTTGGAAAAATTAGCGGGAACACTGCCTGTGACTAGAACAGATTTTGAGGGTGTGTTCTAAAGAATTAGAGGGGTGGTTAAAGGACCAAACCCCAAGTGTAGCAAAGCAAACAGGTGTGATGGTTGATCTGAACAGCAGGTGCTATGCCCATATAAATGAGAAACACAACAGGATCTAAAGGAACAGGCCAGATAGCAGTTCACTTGTGGGGAACCCCAATTAGCTCTGAACGTAAGACGCATTGCGTCCAAACGAATGGCTGCAAATGGGGAAAGGTGGTGCCTGAAACTGCCAAACCAATAGGAAAAATGGAGCAAGTGTTGCTATGAGATCTGCTATTACAGCCCTGATGGGCAACCCTTCAATAGGTAATCTGCCCCTCTTTCTTTCAGTAGCGCACATTGAGCAGGTACTGTTGAATGGAAACATACAGCTTAAGGTTGAAGTTGCAGATGATAACTTTATGCTATACAAGATTCACCAGTTAAATTCACTTCCACATGAAGGCATTAGGGATCATGAAATAGCTAGCTCTCCTGATGGCTCAAATATTTCTCAGATGGGAAGAGGGAAAATGAGTTCAGGGTAGGAGTGTGGTAAAGGAGTAACCTGTACCAATGTTATTGGGAATTACTATGACATGATTTACCCTGCTAGTCTCTCAAAGTCAATTCAGGAATCTCTCAGTGGCAAGGACTGAATGGAAAAAGCCTGGCCTAATTCAGCCCAAGTAAATAAAAGGAACTCCTGAGATGCTCCTGCTTCCATCGAGGCTGAATTTGGCCATATGTCCTCAATATAAAAAAAAAAGTTAAGGAGAAAAGTAACTGTTGGAATTCCTGTGTTGCACATAAAGCAGCTGCCACATGTTTAATGGACTTGAAGTCCATCTTGACTGAAGAAAAAATAATTAAGTATAGAGGTACCCAGAACTTGGAGTGTTGTGCTGACCAGAAGTTGTGGAAAACTGTTCTGGGAGACTGGGTTCACATACCAAGAGTGTCCCCCTGCAGGAGAGGGAGGAGAATGGGAAATGGGTAACAGTTCACATTTGAGTGAGTTTGCGCACAAATTGCTAGCAATTATTTTCTTAACTGGTTATCCAGGCTTTAAAAGAAAAATCCATAGGATAACACAATTTTTTTCCACCCTGATGTTTATAAAGAATGATCAGAGCATTACTGAACCTGTCTGAGATGCCCAAAGCAGAAAAATAGCAGGAGATACAAGAACAACTATGGAGCCCAGCCCTACATCAGAACCACCTTTTCAGAGTCATAGCCAAGTATTTTGGGAGTCTTGAGTATATGACAATCAGCACAGGCCAAGCGGTTCCACAGCTCAGTCTAATTCATCTGGCTGTTCAAACAGAATCGCACTGGGTCTTAATCAGAGAGTTTGTCCATGCATCATATTAGTGATAGTTTATGGTCACAAAGGCAAGGGACATGCTGAGTAGAGGAGTCTTTTCGCAAGGCATATATAGAACATGGCCCTTCAATATCACATTTCTGCCCCTTTGTCCACAGCCTGCTGAAGGATGCCAGGACCTCCTCATGCCCCAGAACCAATTTGCTTTGTTCCTGTATTGCTTCATCTTCATACATGTTATCTACACAGCAAGGGAACTGTTGCTCTTCATTGTTAAGAAGCATCACCTATTCATCATTGTGGTTACCTTGTTATATTTAATTAAAAAGCTCTGGGATTATTTGTGTTGCTTTGTTCTTCCTCTGCAAGGTCTACATTGGTTGAAGCCTCTGATTGGTATCCACAATGTTCTGATAGTAAGGTGATAGGCACCATATAAGGATTAGAGAAGTGTTACATGAAGCCAAATTTTCAAAAGTAGCCACTGGTTTTAGAATTACTTCAGTGTTTGTCTTGACTTCCCCATGCCCTAAATGTCACTGCTGTTAATGATATCATTGATGGACAGTTGTGCAGAATTGTCCCTCTAATCCAGCATGGTTAGAAGTTAGACATGCTAACAATTTATTAGGTCATTAGATTGCCCTCCTGGAAGCTAACTCAGAACCATTTCATACTGTATATTCTCCAGTACTTCATCCAGTTGCATTTTAAATGTTCCAAGCAAAAAGACCTGCATTTCCTGTGGGAAGTTATTCCACAGTACCACACCTCTCACCTTTGAGGAGTTTCTTCTGACTTTTCCATTTCACAGTTTCATGCCTTTATTTCTAATTACACTGCAGGGCTCAAAGTAAACCACCACTAAAAGGGAAAGCAGGCAGTAGGCTGAGAAAGGGGTATCAGGAGCACTCAGGTGAGATGGGATAGAGAGGAAGCTAATAGGAGAAAGGACATGAGTTCCCATTTCAAGACCTGATGCCTTGTTGGGAATCAGTGTAAGGTAGTGTTGTAATCTAGTCTTCCTTTGCTTTTGCCAAAATGCCCAAAATTGAAACAAAAAAACTGAATGAGGTCAAAATGAACATTTCGTTTTGACCCAACTCAATTTTTTTTTTAAACTTTCTGATTCACCAAAATTTTTGGAAAAATGTCATTGTCAGTTCAACAAGAAACATTCTCCCCCCTCCCCCCCATTTTTCAGAATTTCCTGTGAACTAAAAAATTTGTTATTCACCCAGTTCTAGTGCAGAAAATTCTGTCATCCACACCAGGCCAGCTCTGCCCCTACCCTCTTCCTGTTCCCTTTAATGAACCTAGAGCCAGCAGCAGCAGCATCATGGAGCAATGCTAAAACTACCAATCCAGATTATGCCTGATGCCTGTCAGTAGGACTAGGCTCCTTGGAGTGTTTAATTTGTAATCAAAGAGGTGCCAGGGCTCAAGCAATTTTTGTTTTTACTTTTAACACTGATGCAGTAAGTCCAGAGGTGCCGGGGCTATGAACTGCCAAGCCTGGAGGTACTGGGGCTCAGCCCTGGCACAAATTAAGCACTGGCTTCTTGTGCCTTTGATCAGGGCCTGGCTCAATCTATCCCTTTGGCGAGAGTCATAAAAATCAAACAATTTTGATAGTTTGTGTCCCACCGAAGGAGAAAAATACATGTTCTACAAATCTAAGACTGGGTACAATGATTCCCGCCCCAAAAAACAACATTCACATGTGATGGCTTACATCAGGGCCACACCTCACCAGGGATTGAGCCAGGGACTGCCAGAGTGGAAAGCATGAATCGTTACAGCCTGAGCTTAAAAGCCAGGCTCTTAGATTGAGAATTACTGTACAACCACATCCTCTATGGGTCAAGCACAGAGGGAGATTCATAGTCACACACACTGATCAGTAGCTTTTACTTCCTTTGGGTTGAGCTCATCCCCCATGTCTGAGGCCCACTGCCATTTGAATCCCAACATGTCCCTATTTATGTAATGCTGCTATTTTGGCCAGCACAGGGTATTGAATAAGGAACCTGCAGCATTAAACACAGGAATTGCTATAGGTTGTGCTAAAGAGCCGACCTTTGGAGGTAGGGGTTATAGCAGAGTCATATCCTTGGATAGGGAATCCAGGGGGATACCACACATTCTCCAGGGTGTTACACACACTCATAAGTATGATTGGACTTGCCCTGTCTTGCTCCCCTGCCTGTCCCATATAGAGACTCTCAGTCTAAAAGCAGGGCACAGTATCTCTCCAACTTCTTCATACCGACAATGACTCAGCATGATGCCGTTGGGCCCTCCGCCGGCCATCAAACCTTCCTTTTAGCACCTACAGTACAGTTACATGAAAGTGTACTATTACAACAGTGTTGAGGAGACCAGGAGAGAATAAACTTGCTTTGATGTGATGTGTGCAAAGACTGGGATACATCCCCAGCCCCCATTATGTTTATTAGCACCAAATCGTCTCCTTAGGGTCCACTGCTCTAATCACTCTAGTCCTCTTGCTGTCTGACTCTAGCCTCATGTGTTTGTCACCCCTCCCATTTTAATGTTATCTTCAAATTTGATCACATATGATTCTACACAAAATGCTCATCTGACAAAGACAGCCCTGAAGCAACCTGGGTCTGGGAGCTCTGCTTGAAGCTTGGCTGATGCTTCATCTTTGTGATTGAAGCAGCTCTATGGATCACCTGGAAATCCACAGACCACAGTGCGAGAACCATGGTCATAGCAGTCACCCTCACTATCTTACTTGTTTGGAGCCTGGCTTAGCACCTTGGCTTTCACACTGGTGCAGACAGGAGATTGATTTAATATTTGTAGTAGTTCTCTGGGGCTACAATTCTCACTTACCCTCTTGAATGCTTAAAGATAGCACATGACCCATGATTCAGTAGAAGGGAAAGGAACCTGTGGGGTCCTACAGGTGGTGTCAGTAATATATCTGACAACAGATAACCTCAAACATAACAGCCCTTGTGGTTTCCATTTACCGCAGTGCAGGTAAAGGGCCTATGCACATACACAGGCTGTCATCAGTGCTAGCCACTGGGAGGTTACAAGTGCTTCTTATCACAAGGTCCACTCACCACAGGGAAGCCTCCTCCTGGTTGCTCTGGAGATTAGCTCTTTCCAGGTCCAGGTCCAAGCCCCTCCCCCATCTGCTGCTTGCAGCACACCCTGCTGCTTCCCTCTCCCTCACTCTGTGACTCAGGGTGCTCCCTCTTTATGACTCAGCACTCTGGCCAGGTTACTTTGCACGTGTCCCCCCCCCCCCTTTTCAGGGTATCAAAGTCTTTCCTTATCAGCAGTCTTCTATGATTCTTCTTTGATTGGCAAAGATTAGGGTTGGAAGAGACCCCAAATAAATCATCCCAACCAGGGATTTGTCAAGCCAGGCTTTAAAAACCACTAAGGATGAAGATTCCACCACCACCTCCCTAGGTAACCCATTCCAATGCTTCACCACCCTCCTAGTGAAATAGTGTTTCCTAATATCTAACCTAGACCTCCCCTAGTGCAACTTGAGACCATTGCTCCTTGTTCTGACATCTGCCACCACCTGAGAACAGCCGAGCTCCATCCTCTTAGCAGCCTTCAACTACCTGAAGGGGGGTTCCAATCAAATCCCCCCTCACTCTTCTCTTCTGCAGAAGAAATAAGCCCAGTTCCCTCAGCCTCTCCTCATAAATCATGTGCCCCAGCCCCCTAATCATTTTCATTGCCCTCTGCTGGACGATCTTCCCCTTCACTGCCCTGTGATGCCACTTCCCTGGCAGAAGCTGGTAGGGGAACCCAGGACCACTCTCTAAATCAGCAGAGAATCTCTGTTCTATTCTGGACCTTACTGTCTTTTCCCTGAAGCTTTCCTTACCTTCTGGGGGTATGTCTACACTACAGGATTAATCCGAATTTAGATAATTCGAATTTGGGAAACAGGTTGTATAAATTCGATTGTGCGTGGCCACACTAAGCACCTTAATTCGGTTTTTAACCACATTAATTCGGTGGTGTGCGGCCACACTACCCCATTAATTTAAACACAGTAATTCGGTGGTGTGCGGCCACACTAACCCTAATTCGAATTAACAAAATCGATTTAGGCTCTACTCCGTTCGTCGAGGTGGAGTACAGAAATCGATTTAAAGGGCCCTTTAATTCGAATTAACTGGCTCTGTAGTGTGGACGGGTGAAGGGTTAATTCGGATTAACGCTGCTAAATCCGAATTAATCCCGTAGTGTAGACCAGGCCTGGTTCTCCCCTCCTCTGGGTTTACCAGCCCCAGAAGGCCACCCTCCTCCCACAGAGTAACTCTAGACTACTTACCTCTGTAACACCAAACACTTCCCTGCAACCCCTCTCTGCTATCTGGCTTCATAGAAGCCCACCTGTTCCTGCACAGGTGAGCTTCCCCTAATTAGGGCTTTCCTCTCAGACCTAATTCTCCCAGCTTGCAGCCTAATAGGCCCATCTGGCCTTCATTAACTCCTTCAGGGAGAGTGTGGGGTGAACACCTCATCACACTTGCTTACATACATATGCTTTTTAATAAGGGTTAATAACATTTTACAATTATATGGTCCTTTAGAGACCAAAAGATCCTTAAACACTTTGCAACTTCTATGCACATATCTAATAAACCTGCCCAGAGTAGCTTGTCACCATCATGCCATAGGGCATGAGTGCATTACCCCATTTCCTACATTGATGAGAAAAGTAATTCAATTCCATAATTCCTCCCCATTTGCCAGACAAAGACAAGCTGTTGGTCTCTCTAGCCATCCATACACATTTCTAACATATACGTTACTACACTAGGTAGGATTAGAACATCAGATATGGCCAAGATACACTTGGGGCAGGTCTACACTTAAAATGCCACAGCGGCACAGCTGCACTGGTTTAGTGAAGATGCTACTACACCGATGTGAGAGCTTCTCCTGATGGCGTAGTTAGTCCACCTCCCCGAGAGGTGGTAGCTATGTTGAGGGGAGAAGTGCTCCCATTGACATAGCACTGTTTACACCTGGGTTTAGGTTGCTATAACTGCGTTGGACAGGGGAATGGATTTTGCACATCCCTGAGTGATGTAGTTATACTGATGCAAGTTTGTGGACCTTGCCTTGGTGCAGCAGGAGTGGCTTGGGGTGGGGAGAGATAGCTCAGTGGTTTGAGCATTGGCCTACTAAACCCAGGGTTGGCAGTTCAATCCTTGAAGGGGCCATTTAGGGATCTAGGGCAAACAAACAAAACAAAAAAGTTGGAGAGTGGCCCTGCTTTAAGCAGGGGGTTGGACTAGATGACCTCCTAAGGTCCCTTCCCAACCCTGATATTCTATGAGAGATGGTTCTTTGCATTCTCCAAATAATGGAACCACCACGGTGCCTGTTTGGTCCCTGGCCTAATTTAGGGCAGGCTCAGAGCTCTTCTAAGTTAGACACAGCTATTCGGACCCAAGTGGCTATTCTGGCAGCCAGGGACTGTGTAGATGAAGGGGTGTCCCAAACACATTTCCTTTCTCCCAGGAACCCCTCCCCCCCCCCAACACACACACTGATGTGGGTGTGTCTCCCTGCCACCTAGGGTTCCTTTTTGGCCAGGGGGACCGTCTGAGAGCTGGTAATGGCAGCAGTGTGATGCCAGAGTAATGCAAAGCTGCTGGAGCAGATCCAAGAATCAGGCTCTACACCCATCATTAAAGATTCCTCTCAGAGCAGAGAACCTTCTCTCTAATGCTCCCTTGTGAATTCACTTTCACAAGCAAGATCTCTCAAAACTGCTACACAACAGAGCAAGGATGGAGGATACAAGTGAGATAAATGGGGGTGGATGGGTGTGCTCAGGGTGGTTAGCAGAGAGATGGGAGCGACAACAATGAAAGAGCAGAGACAGAAAGGGAGCAGTGCCCAAAGAGTTAAACACGTTGAAGAAAGCAGCCACAATGAAGCAGTGAAAAGCGGAAGCATGGCGTTTTGGCTACAGAAGACTTAAGCAGAGGGAGAACTGTGTGAATAAAACATTTCTTGGTTCTCTGGCAAGTCCAAAAAGATGTTTTTTTCTGATTTTTCAGGTCAATCTAGAAATGATTTTTAAAGCATTTTTATCAAATCAAAAAGTAAAAAAAAAAAATCATTTTGGGTCAAACAGAATTTTGAGTTTAATTTATAGATTTTTGATCTTTTAAAAACATTGAATTAAAGGAAATTTCTAAACAAAGTCATTTGAACCAAAAAAATCTACATGTTTCATTTTCAAAATGAAACAAAACATTACAACTTTTTTGGCATTTCTTCCTGCTCCCTTCCAAACCAGTTCAGCAAAACTGACACCAATTCATGAAAGGTTTTGGTGTCACCAAATCTGCATTTTTTTTTTTACCAAAATATAGTTTTGGCCAAAAAATTTCACCCAGCACTAAGCAGAGAACATCTGACAATGGTGGAAGCAGCTTCCATTAGAAGGACTTTTTTACAGGGTTGGATTAACTTTTGTGGGCCCAGCACCAAACATATTTGTGGGCCCCCATGGAAGCAATGGAACATGGCGTGAGGAGGTCAGTCCCCGGAGCAAGGGGCCACCCAGAGGCAGTGGGGCATGGCATGGCAGGGGAAGCCCCGCTCCACCCAATGCAAGGGCACTATTTACAAACTGGGAGTTGCCAGAGGCACAGTGGCCTACCTGGCCCTGTGCTGCCAGCATGCCCCTTCCCGTCAGGGGCAGGCCCATGTCACACCACACAGCCCCCTCCCCCCCCAACCAACACCCCCTGACTCCTTATGGCCAGAGCCCCCCCCCCGACCCACCCACAAATGCACAGCACCCTGCACAACACCATCCCTGCCCACAGCCCCACCACAACTACCCAGCACCCCCCACACAGAACCCCCATTCCCTAATGCCCCAACACACAGATCCTCTCTACCCCTTCACAGCCCAGCACCCTCCATACTCCCCACAGACCCACTCCCCCAAGCCCTGCCTCCCGGCCGCACACATCAGCCCTACTGGGAGGTGACTGTGTCTGCCAGGCTGAGCTGGCAGCGCAGCCAGGGCTGGTCCCAGGGCCAGGAATTGCTCCATCCCCTCGGGAGTGGTGCGATCAGCCAGGCCAGGACCTGCCCCAGCCGGGTTCCCTCAAGACGCACTTGCCAAGCCCCAGCCAAGCCCGCCACAGTCTCCCAGGTCTGCACCAGTCCCTGGTGGCTCAGCTCCAGGGAGACAGGCGGGGCCCCACAGGTGGTGAGAAGCAGATACTGCCCAGAGCCAGAGGTGCACAGGGGTCCGGCCAGGGGGCTGAGAGGAGCAGGGGGCAGGGCCGGCTCTAGCATTTATGCCGCCCAAAGCAAAAACAATTTTGGCCGCCCCCCCACCCGTTTTTTAATTACCCCCCCTCCCCCGGCCCCGCCTCAACTCCGCCCCTTCCCCAAATCCCCAGCCCTGCCTCCTCCCCCCAGGCTCTCAAGCCTGGGAGGGAGGGGGAGCAGCGGCCCGCGAAACGGCTGTTTTGCGCATCGCGGCCGCTCAGGATCTCCCCCTCCCTCCCAGGTTTGAGAGCCTGGGAGGGAGGGCGAGTAGCGGCACGCGAGCGGCAGCGGAGGTGAGCTAGGGTGGCCGGGGCACATTTTTAGGGGCGGCATTCTGGCGCCAGCCATGCCGCCCCTAAAAATGTGCCGCCCCAAGCACCAGCTTGTTTTGCTGGTGCCTAGAGCCGGCCCTGGCAGGGGGGGTGGGGCCAGGGAGTGGAGAGGAGCCCTTGGCCAGCCGGCAGGCAGGCCGAGAGGAGCAAGTGGCGGGCAGGGGGAGCCAGCGGGGTCTCGGGGCGCAGTGCAAGCGAAGCAGGCCGGGGGCCCTTCTGAGCATGGGCCTGGCTCCATGGAGCCATTGTAAACCTGGCACTGGATGGGGGAGCAATATTGGATACTTGCACAGCAAAAACAGAGGGAAAAAATAGGGATTGATTTTTGCTAACATTTTCATCATTTTGTGTCTGGTGATTTTCCATCTGCAAAGACATTACTTGAAGTTGTATGACATGGGGTCTGTCCGTGAAAAAAAATGCACAAATGCCAAAGGCTACATGTATTTGCTGAAAACTCACTTGTGCAAGAAAATAGCCTCATTTTGCTTGAAACACCACTTGTTTTAAGCAAAATTTTGTCCTTTCTGGACCCATCCTTGAGCCATTGCCCCTGAAAACAGCCTGTTTTCAAGTGCAATTAAAAAAAAAAAAAAAACCACCACCACCAAAAATAAAAAAAAATAAAAAGCAAAAGCAGGGTAATTTTGATGTGAATTCCAGTTTCACAATGAAATGTGTGATGAAAATTTTGCACAGTTCTGCTGTATAGAAGAATTCAGCAGCTGGCAGAGGGGGAAAAGCAGCTACCATGAAACTGAGCATACAAGGGAATAACTCCTAAGTATAAAAAGTGCATCAAACAGAAGGGTAGGAGTGGGAACAGACACAATGAAAGCAGAGCACTAATGGGGGTGGTTGCAGAGAAGGTGATGGGGAAAGAGAAGCTCCAACAATGAGACACAGAGGGCCTGATTCTTTTCTCGCTCTCACCAGTAACTCCATTGATTTCACTGAGTCCTGATTTACAACACCAGCGAGAGAGGAGAATCAGGGAGGATGGGAGTGAGTGAGACTGAGGAAGCAGGAAAGCAATGGCACTGAAAAACAACAAAGCCAGAGCAACACAAGTTGGCTATGGAGGAGTTAAACAGAGGCAGGAGTGTTTGTGTAGAAGGGCAGCCTTTTTGCAACAGGTGGAATAAGGCCTCTTGTTTCTTTGTCACTGAGCTGAGCAGGGCTCTCTGTACAATGAGCGCCTCTGGGAGCCCTTGGAGACGTGACACGTGCCGCGAGTGCACCGAAGTCTGCCCCTGTACGTGCAGCCTCAGCCTTCCGCTTCCTGAGCCCCGCTCGCTCCTCCAAGTCCTACGTGAGCAGAGGCAGCCACAGCTGCGCCACCACAGATAAATTATTAACCGGTTTAATGGGCCCTGACCACTAGGCTCTCGTTTTTTTTCCCTTTTCCCTCTGCTTGTGCAGTGTGTGGGACTCAGCTTCATTATTTTTTCATTTCTTTAAAGCATTTCCTCTTCCCGCACATAAATAAGAGATTGTTTCTCTTCACTCCTCCGGCTGCACAGACAGCAGCTACACATCCTCTACCCCCGCCCTGCACAGGCCGCCTGCTGCTGCTGCGATGAGACAGAAGCTCTCTAACACTGCAGGGGAAGCATGTGATGTCTCCCTCCCTGAGTGCAGCAGGAAGTCAGGGGGAGACCAGTTCTGCCTTCAGTTCAACGGGGATGCAGAACATGGCGCAGGGTTATTTTGATACCAAAAGCAGTGCACTACTTCAATAATTATTTAGAATGCTATCTATAAATAACAATGGCATTTCTAAGGTGCTCAGCCTCCAACCACCTTCTGCACTACAGCAACATTAATGCATCCCCAAAACTCAAGAAAGGTGGGCAATATTAGCCCATTTAGAGCTGGGGAAACTGAGGCACCAACTGATTAAGTGACTTACCTAACTTCACACAGTAGGCCTGATCCTCAGGGTATGTCAACATCAGTGGTTCTCAACCAAGGGTATGTGTACCCCTGGGGGTACACAGAGGTCTTCCAGGGGGTACATCAACTCATCTAGATATTTACCTAGTTTTACAACAGGCTACATAAAAAGCACTAGCGAAGTCAGTACAAACTAAAATTTCATAAATGACTCATTTATACTGCTTTATATACTGTACACTAAAATATAAGTACACTATTTCTATTCCAATTGATTTATTTTAGAATTATATGGTAAAAATGAGAAAGTAAGCAATGTTTTAGTAATAGCATGCTGTGACACTTTTGTATTTTTATGTCTGATTTTGTAAGCAGGTAGTTTTTAAATGAAGTATAACTTGGGGTTGGGGGTACACAAGAGAAATCAGACTCCTGAAAGGGGTACAGTAGTCTGGAAAGGTTGAGAGCCACTGCTCTGCATTACAGCTGCCACCACAGCCCAGCTAGAGCACTGCAGCTGTGCTGCTGTAACACTGTAGTGTAGATACTTCCTACAGCAATGGAAGGGATTTTCCCCATCAATGTAGTTAATCCACCTCTCCCAAAGGCAGGAGCTAGGTTGATGGAAGAATTCTTCTGTCCATCTAGCCCGGTCTACACCAGGGGTAAGGTCAATATAATTATGTCTCACAGGACACAACTTTAAAAAAAAAAAAAAAAAAAAGCCTTGAGCAATGTAGTTGGTTGATCTAATTTTTTAAGTGTAGACCTGGTCTTAGTTATACTAAGGCTCCTTTGGGCTAAACTGGCAGCACAAAGAGACTTTAAATTAGGAATGAATGGCCCCCTGAGAATAACCCCTGTACATGTGGCCTCCTCAGATGGTACAGAAATGGGATAAGGGCTGTACACTGGCCGTGCTCCTTGCACCTGGCTTAAAGGATGGCTCAGGGGCATGTCAGGAATGTTTTTGGGGGTGGTCAGAGTGACTGGCATTACAATTATTCTTTACGCCCACAGAGTGATATTCCTATTAATTAATTAGAGGCTGCTCTAAGTGTCACTGGAGAGGACCTAAAATAATGGGAGCACTCCCTGCTCCATATGCCTTGCTTTAAGCAAAAGAATGGAGTAACTAGGCCTAGTGAGTAGGTGGCAGAGTGGGAAGAGAACCCAAGAAGCCCAAGTCCTGGTCTTGCTTTCTATCTTTCATGAGCTGAAGTCTGTCACTTGTTGGGTTCAAATACAAAGATTAAAAACCCAACTACCATACATCAGCTGTCTTTCATTGGCCAACCTTTTTCTAACCTCCTGACAACATTCCAACCACAAGCCTGTAAATACAGGCAATCTATTGGGAAACCAGCCTCTTTCCCCAGCTTAACATTGCCGGGTAAAGCCAGCATAATGCTACCGTGGGCTTTTAAGTGTCCGTCAAGGAAAAGAGAGAGACAAGGTAGGTGAGGTAACATCTTTTATTGGATCAGTTTCTGGTAGTGGCTTTTCTAATATCCTGGGACCGACACGGCTACAACAACATTATCAGGGAAAAGAAAGACTTGGCCTATCTGGCTGGGCATGTGCCTAATGCATCTCAGCTTTTCAAATAGAAAAAGAGAGCGGTAACCCTCATCCTCAGCGAATATGGGGCAAGGACTGGATCTGAGGTGACACTTTCTCATCCAGCCCCTTATTCTCATCCAAAACCAGGATAGGATTTTGAGATTTTTTATTTTATTTTGCTAGAGATCACCAACCCCCATTAAATCATAGTATTGTAGGTTGAAAACACTGTATAAGACAAATAAACACTGAATCGCTTTCTAATATACCCATTGCTTTATTTCCTTTGTCTCTTCCAATTCTCTGCTTTTCATTTATACAGTGAGGGGGTCCTACTTTCAATGCATCTCAGTGCCTTTGCTTTCCATCATTTGAAACACTCCAGTTACAGATGGGCCAGACCTGATACCATACTGGCCCAGGAAGCCAGGGTTCTAGTCTCAGCTCTCCCACTGACCTACTCCATAATCTTGTGCAAGTAAGTTTCGCAGTTCAGTTTCCCCATTGGAAAAAATCTTATTTACCTTCCCTTTGGAAAGTGCTTTGAGATCTATAGATAAATGGCACGGTATAGTGCTCCATAAATAAAACCCTGGCTCTGAACTCTAGGGAACTTTAGAACCCTGCCCTAGCTCTAGGTTATCCCCAGCCCTCTAACTCCAGCTCTCGAATACATTTTTTATTTCTGATTTGTCTATTTGTAACCTTTGGGTGAGCTACAGTTCACTTCATTTCCCATCTCCAGTGCCTTAAAAAACAACAACCCCCAACTCCTATAGAAATAGCTGAAGATCCAGAGTTCAGTCTCTAAGGATTTTCAGCAAGGATTGCACAGGGTCAACCTCCACACATTCAAGTCCCAAAAAGGAACTAAAGAAATTAATTTAATTAAATAACATCTTATGATAAAAAAAAAAATAATCTACTTTTTACAGCATGACATGGCTATTTTATAATCCTCAGCCATTACCTTCAGTTATACATAAACAAAAATAAAGAAAACAAATTAAAATCTGAACAGTTCAGTCCCCACAGAAATACAGTGAGAAGAAACTGAAAGTTCCCAAAAGCTTAGGTTTTGTTCACCTAAGTCTCAGTTAGAGTCTTTGATCACCAAATCAATAGAGTCTGCTGAGTCTAAAACAACATCTTCCCTCCACTTGTTCGTAGGAATTTTCAGCTGGAATCCAGGCAGACTTTTCCTCTTCTGAAATCGCTGCTAGCCAGCCAACTGATTAACCAACTACTCAGATAAGTGTATAGAGTTAAAGAAAACCCTGTTACAAGAAAATACAAAACTGAGAATAGTAAAATAGAAATGACTCTTTCCCCATTACTGCATTTAAAGAAAAGTTGGTGACCCAGACTAGTTCACACAATCTAACTAGAACAGTTTGGCTAAAATCAAAACAACATTCAAAGCATATAATTAAAATAGAAGAAATTATTTTTCCCTCCCGATTTTCCCCATGCTATAATTAGCATGCCCATACTTCCCTGTTAGAGGATTAACAATATCACTAACCTGCTGCAAAATGCTTCAGAGTTTGGGACAACAGCCTGCTTTCTGCTCCTGGGCTCAGCTTCTCCCAACCAGGGC